>NW_027171566.1:402339-478797 GCF_036898095.1 Palaemon carinicauda
TTTCACAAATGCAGAAATTAAATGAATTGCAGCAATAGTAAAGTTCATTTACAGTAATTATAATGTACATAGTAATAAAGACTTGCTCTTGAATCTGAAAAGGAATTTCAAATTTATTAGTAGGCACTCGTTCTCGAGGAACGTTAGTCTTTGATTAAAACACATCATGTTCAGGGCATGCGGCACTTGTGTGACAACTATGACATTTCACCTGGGATAAGAACAGTTATAAAAGCACTAAGTGTTTTCGACATCACTATGTATCGCTCGAGGGTCAACATAGGCACCCGAAGAGTTAGAGTCCCAAGTAACTCACTGTTCTATGCAGAGTTAGGTGCAGGTTTCATAACACTACCTGCGGCTACCACAAAATGTTTGACTTCGTGCACTTGTTTCGCATAATGTTTAAAGAAAACGCGCGAGGACTTCCAGCCTGTGAAGCTTTTAAGGCTTTCAAAGTCCATACTCTGAAAGAAATTCAGAGATGATGCAACTTTCCTAGGATCATGACCGGTGGGTGTACTGTCAGGATCCGCTCTGCGAATGAAGTAGGTGATTTTCGCTCTTAATTGTTTCAGTGACAGGTCGCTGCCCGATGTTTCTCCTTTGAAGAGTTGGCCTCCACCAAAGTTCAAAGTTCTGCGAAGATAGACCTTGAGGCTCTCTACTGGGCATAAAGAGACATTTTCCTTCAGGGGGCATATTCTCCAGGGGCCCCATCTTTTGGTGGGTAATTCATTTTTGGCGAGAAACGTCGGATCAGGGGAGAGGGTAATGTCTCCTGTATCAGTAAACAGGATGTGACCCTCTTCTCTTGATAATGCTACTATTTCGCTGACTCGGGCTCCCGAAGCAAGAGCAAAGAGAAATATAACTTTCTGAGTCAGATCCTTGAGAGGGCATGAATCATTATCCAAGTTGGAGGCGAAATGGAGCACCTTGTCTAATGACCAGGAGATCGGTTTCAGTGGGGGTGCTGGGCGTAGACGAGCACATGCTTTCGGTAGTTTATTGAAGATGTCGCTGGACAGATCAATTTGGAAGGCATACAGAATTAGTCTGGTCAAGGCCGATTTGCAGGTTGAAATCGTATTGGCTGCTAATCCTTGTCCATGAAGGTGAATGAAGAAGGACATGCAGAAATCAATTGTGATTTCTTTAGGATTTTTTGTCTTGACGAAAGAGACCCATTTTCTCCAGGATGATTCGTATTGCCGTCTTGTGGATTCGGTCTTGTATTCCTCGAGGAAGTCTAGACTTTTCTTCGAGATCCCAAACCTCTTCTTTGCGGCTAGGGAGAGAAAATCATGAGATGAAGGTCCTTGATTTTCGATGATGAAGCGAAGACAGTCGACTTCTGTACTTGTTGGGAGAGAACTGGGCCCGGGAGAGGGATCAGCTTGGGGTGCAGCTCCAGGACCAGGGGGTACCAGTTGCTCCGGGGCCACTTGGGAGCCACTAGGGCCGCTGTCCCTTTGAAGGTTCTCAGTTTGGAGAGGACTTTCAGCAGAAGGTTGGTGGGAGGGAACAGGTAGATCTTGGACCATCTGTTCCAGTCCAGAGACATGGCATCCACTGCTTCTGCCTTGGGGTCCTCGTACGGGGCCACATACCGAGGAAGTTGATTGTTGTCGCTCGTTGCGAAGAGATCTATCTGAAGTTCTGGGACTTGGTGAGAGATGAAGGAGAATGATCTTGCGTCTAGAGACCATTCCGACTCTATCGGGTTTGTTCGAGATAGAGCATCCGCTGTCACGTTGTGGAATCCTTGTAGGTGAACTGCAGACAGGTGCCACTTCTTCTTCTCTGCCAGACGGAAGATTGGGAGAAGCACCTGATTTATCTGGGGCGATCTTGAGCCTTGGCGATTGAGACATCGAACTACCACCGAGTTGTCCAGGGTTAGACGAATGTGGATCGAGGGAGGCGGGGATAGTTTCTTCAGAGATAGAAGGACCGCCATGGCCTCCAAGATGTTGATGTGGAACGTCTTGAACAGGGGAGACCAGGTGCCTTGAGCCTGTTTTTGGTGGGAGTGACCTCCCCAACCCTCCAGCAAAGCGTCCGTGTGGATGTTGAGTGATGGAGGTGGGTGTTGAAGAGGAATGGACCTTTTCAGGGCCTTTGCTTCCGACCATGGCTTGAGGAGAAGTCGAAGTCTGTTTGGGAGCCGTCTCTTGAGGTCTCTTCGAGTGATGGATGCAGAACGTCTCCAGACTCCCGCGGCATCCTTTAGCTGTGCACGAAGCACTGGGTTTGTTACTGAGGCGAACTGTAGAGAGCCTAGAACTCGTTCCTGCTGGCGTCTTGAAATCCGTTTGGATTTCAGTAGTCGCTTGACAGACCCTGCTATTTTCTTCCTTTTCTTCTGGGGGATGGAAAGGCGGTGTGACTGAAGGTTCCATTGGATTCCTAACCACTGGAACTTCTGAGCTGGAGAGAGGCGAGATTTCTTCTCGTTTATCTTGAATCCCAGGTGTTCTAGGTACTGGGTGACTTTGTTGCAGGATTTTACACAATCCTCAGGCGATGGAGCCCAAACTAGCCAGTCGTCGAGGTAGGCCATCACCTGGACGTTTCGGAGGCGGAGCTGTTGTACTATGGCGTCCGCCAGCTTTGTGAAGATCCGAGGGGCCACATTGAGGCCGAAGGGCATGGCCCTGAAGGCGTAGCTTTTCCTTTAGAGTCGAAATCCTAGGTAGGAGGAAGCGTGATGGTTCATTGGAACGTGCCAGTAGGCATCCGCCAGGTCTATAGAGACCGTGTAGGAACCTCGAGGCAGAAGGGTCCTTATTTGTTGAAGAGTCAGCATCTTGAACTTGTCGTTCGCTATGCACTTGTTGAGGGGGGATAAGTCCAGAATGACTCTGAGTTTGTCGGAGTCTTTCTTGGGGACACAAAACAGTCTTCCTTGGAACCTGGTGGACTTTACCTTCCTTATCACCTTCTTGTTCAAGAGATCTAGGACAAATTCTTCCAGAAGGGGGGTTGATTGTTGTAAGAACTGCTGGAATGTTGGGGGTGGTTGAGTCCAACTCCAGCCTAGACCCTTCTTGACGATGCTGTGTGCCCAGGGATCGAAGGTCCAACGATCCTGGAATTGGCGGAGTCTTCCTCCCACCGGAAGCACTTCATTGCTTCTGGTGTCCCGAGGGCTTGCTGCCTCGGCCGCTAGCTCCCTTTCCTCCTCTGCCTCTGGAGGGACGGCGAGACTCGTCTCTGCCTGCACCTCTGTTTGAGCCTCTACCTTTGGGACGAAAGGTAGTCGTCTGTTGCTCGAAAGCAGGGGTGAAGACCGGTGACTGTGACAACACCGATTGGGTGACCAGTTGAAAGGTCTGTTGTGGCTGAGCTGCCACTTGGGAGGTAGCGGGTCCCGGAAACTGACGTCTTGGTTGACGTTGCTGGGGTTTCTGTTTCGAAGATTTCCTCTTAGGTTGAGGTCCGTCGTCCTGAGAGGGTTTCCTCTTCTTTGACATGCCCCACTTGTGGAGAAGGTTCCTATTCTCCGTGGCGGCTTTGTCGGTGATCTCCTTCACAAGGTCAGAAGGAAAGAGGTGTTTGCCCCAGATGTTGGAGGAAATCAGCCTCCGGGGTTCGTGTTTCACAGTGGCACCTGCGAACACGAATTCACGACAGGCTCTCCGAGCCTTCATGAAGTGGTACATGTCCTTCACCAGGGTTGCCATGTGGGATTTGGCAAGTACCATGTAGTGGTCTGGTACTCTGGTGTCACAGGCCATAATGTCAAGTTGGACCTGGTGGGACATAGATGCTGCGAGCCTCTCCTTCGTATCTTGTTCCCGATGAAGGAGGTGATCGTTAAGTTTCGGGAGGTCTTCATTAAACTGACGTCCGGCGACGTCAGGATCTAGCTTTCCCACGACGAAAGTATGCTGGATGTCCTTCCAGTGTCGAGCGTCAGGGGGAGTAACTATGGAGAAGGGTCTGCACTCCTCCAGTGCAGGGCAGGCTTTCCCCTCTTCCACAGCTTTAAGGCACGCAGCGAAGGCCTTTTCCATGAATGAAAGTACCGCATTTTCAGGTGCGACGTAGGTAGGGTGCTTCTTGCTCAGGGCCGGAAGCTTAGAGCAGGTAAAACCCCTACTCTTGAACGTGTTGGCTAGCATAGCCTGGGCCTTCGCGAGATTGAACATTATCTCTTCTTTCGGTTCGGTCTCTTCTTTAGAGGCAGGTTCAGAGCGAAGTCGGACGTAACAGTCCGGGTAGGCCTCGAAGTTTGGGAAGAACTCCACGTCTTCCAGGGGGACCGTGCCCATCTTGTCGCTGACGAAGATCCTGCCGGTCGCGATAACCATATGCTCAGCATACCTCCATGGGTTGGCATGTGAGCAAGCGGGGAGATCCTTAACCGAGATCTTCTTCGGTTCTTTGGATCCCATCATGGACCTGATGAACTCCTGATTCTCCTTTAACCTGTCGTCCATGACGGCTCTAATCAACCGGATCATTTCCTGAGTGGATGATGAGGGTTCCGGGGTCGTGGAGGTAGACGGGAGAGACACTTCCGTCGGTGTAGGAGTAGGGGCGGAGATGGAAGGAGGAGCGACCTCTTGCTCCGACTTGGCGTATTCCACCTGGTCTTCGTCATCTTCAGCTCCTTGAGCCATAAGGGTCTTCTCCGTGTCTTCCGAGACATCCGACATGTGTTCGTCATCTTCGGAATCCAGGCGGCACTCGTGCATGGACTGGGCCATGACTACATCAGGCTCCACTGTAATTTGGACAGTGGGGATCGAATCCTTGGGTACCACAGAATCAGGGGAGGCCTTAGGGAACAGGAGTGGCCAGGTACGGTCCAGTGGCATTCTTCTGGAAGCCACGCACCCACTTGCGTAGCTTCTCCCGAGAAGTGTCCCTGACCTCCGCTGAGGGAGGGTTATGGAAGGCATCAACTAGGTGAGCCTGGCAGACCGTACAATTCAGTGGGTCCCAGAATTTCAGATCCCCTTTCTTGTTAGCACAAGGGGCGTGAGTCCTGCAAGCCGTATGCCCGTAGAAGTGCGGGCGTTTCACAGCGCAGAATGGCTCTTAAGCTAAGTTAACATTAATCATTAATTTTAACTTAATGAAGGGTGTGATGCATAGAGATTGAAGTAGTAAAGAAAACATACTCCATGCATCCCGCCCGGCTGGCTACCGCAAGCTTTATCCTTGGATAATCCGAGATGGCCGAAGGCACAGGATAGTATTCCTTAAGAGTCCATAGGGCAATGGAATTCCATGGAAAATGCCAAGGATAAGTTTGGGACCGAGATCACTCAGTCCCAAATTAGGGGGCTAACAGGTCCCTTAGGGTAACTGCTTCCGGCAACCAGCCGCGCTAAGATACACGCAGCATGCTGGAATTTTGAAGAATGCAAAGAGACAGCATGATTACTAATAGAACAGTACCAAGGCACTGATCTTAAGAGTGTAAACAGGCCATCTGTTTGCAGTGTAGGGCTATCAGTATTCATATGATAGCTAGTAGAAGGGGGTGCAAGTAGTCTTGACGCCTCCGGGGGGTTCCGGCAGACCTCCGGCATGCCGGAGGCCGCTCTAGCAGAGTTTCTGGCATTAGAACAGACAATATGTAAGTCAAGAGTAATACCAGGGTGGCGGCCGTCGGCACAACGGTGGCACGCCGGCAGAGGAGCGGTGGCTCCGGCAGTCGGAGGATGCCGGATTGGTGACTGGGACAAGGATGGTTATAGCGGAACCAGGTTGCCGGCAGTGGATGCCGGCACTCCGGTGGCCGACCGGCAGGCGAACGGCGAAGCTAGGAGGAAGGAGGAGAGCCATCGGCAGGAGCCGGCGGCGGTCGGCAGTCCCCCGGCACGCGGGGGGCTGGCGGCATGAGGGTAGGGGAGAGTCACCAAGGTAGGAGGCGGGTATCGCCGACAGTGGAGGCGGCAAGGGACCGGCACCCGGATAGTGAGAGAGACAGGGGGAGGGATGTAAGAAGTCCAGTCATGGACTCCCAGACATCCCCCCCTGAGAGGGTGTACCCATGATAGAGGCTGGCTCTATCACCCAGAAGCAGGGGTCTCAGAGGACCGGGAGCTAGGGTAGCCCAAGGGAGGGCTAGGGGACACCCAAAGAGGGGGAGACCTCTACATGCAGTGGCTATCCCCATAGGACACTATGAAGGGTATATGTACCAGAGCGGACTGCACATAGAAGCTCAAGGTAGCCCTATCACTCCACCCTAAGGAGGAGTTGTAGGACAGGGGACAGATGGGTATAGACTAACCTAAGTGTAGGCTAGGCTATACAAGAGATAGGTGGGGAGGGGAGAAGAGAAGAGTCTTCCATGGAAGGGGTTCTGTACCAGAGCGGCCACTAGGGAAAGGGAGGACACTCCCTAACCTAAGATAAGGCCGCCTGGCTGAAACGGTGCATGGGTACAGTTTCAGCAGGGGACAGAATAACCTTTCCAAAAACTAACCTAGAGCAGGGCTAAGAGCCCTGAACTAGGAAAGATAGAAGACATGTCGCTATCAAAGGACAGTCATAGACTAGTCCTAGCCATAGAGGAAGGGCTAGCCGTTCCTCACTCTCGGACGCAACCCTAGGGGGGGGTCATTCCCTTAGGGAGGACTGAGAGGCGATAATATACTCCGTTAGGCGCTTGATCCCTTTACTTAGTAATGGAATCAAGGTTAAACAGAGGGAATGCCAAGGGCAGGGGGATGAAGGAAGCATATAGGGGTCCTACAAGTAGGTTAGGTTAGGAAGGGACACTAACTAACCTATCCCCTATATGGTCCCTGAAGGCGAAAAACACTTGCATCACAGTCGAAAGTATTGTAAAATAATGCCACTATCTTCATAACTTAGCCTAGGATCACTAATAAAATCATGCATGAACACTGATATATAGGCGCTCTGGCCTGGGGGCTATAGTAGCCGACTGGTATGAGGTCAATCGATGACCGATAAAAAGCGTGAAAACACGATATAAAAGTTCCTAGCTATGAAGACTAAATAAACTAATATTATCGATTAGTAAATGAGGCCGGAAGCGTTGTTGTGGCTAACTAAATAAGGCATGCATAACAACAACGACGCCATAAAATGGCGGGTCCGGTAGAGGCACAGCTCTGCCACAAAACAACAATCATCTCGGAAAGTAATATTTACTTTACGGTCAGAGCTTAACTAAACAATACTGGAACCTTGTACTCAACTTTCCAGAAGAAGGCGAGGCCGAAGGTAGCGACACAACGTAGATGCAAAGCGATAAGTAAGGCACAGGGAAAATCCGTCTAAGTAGGTCGAGCTACTGAACAAAGGATGAAGACGGTCGTGACGTCATTTAAGCAATGGCGCCCATTTGTTTACGTCTCGAGTACCAGAAGTAGCCACGGATGAGATTAGCTATGGAACGGCTCCCAGCTATTCTCAGCCCTTACACACCGAAGCATTAACTCTGTTCGGGGTGTAGATAGCTATGTGGCGCGTTAATACATGCGTCCCCTGTTGATATACGATGTCTTAAAAGGGAAACCTTTAGGATACTCGCTCCAGAAGTTAGAATTCTGTGATAACCTGTGGTTAAATTCTCTGGGAATATCTTAGTAGTTATTTACCCAAGGAAGCTACAAAAAAGGAACCTTCCATCAGGATGCCATGGCTTGAGCCCAATATATATATATATATATATATATATATATATATATATATATATATATATATATATATATATATATATATATATATATATATATATATATATATATATATATATATATATATATATATATATATATATATATATATATATATATATATATATATATATATATATATATATATATATATATATATATATATATATATATATATATATATATATATATATATATATATATATATATATATATATATATATATATATATATATATATATATATCCTAAAACAATTGGGGACCCCCAGGTGGAACTCGGGGTTTTGGGAGGGGAAAACATACTGGGGAAACGGTATATAATAGTAAAACAATCATTTCCTTCTCTTCACAAAACCTTCTTGGGTGTATAATAAACCACTGAAAAAATACGGTAATATTGAGCTGCGCAATCTAACATTAGCAATGTTAGCATAACATTCTAACATTAACAGTATTTTCATTTATTTTTTGTCATTCTACGGGACGGTTGTAGTCGCTCTCGTTTGTTCGTTTGTATATAGCAGGTTTTGACCTTTTGGGCATAAACTCCTCCCACCTGCGCATAAACTCCTCCTCCACCAATAGGATTTCTTCTTCTCAACCGCCAAATTTGACTATTTTGACTTCACCAGCTTTACTCAAGTATATGACTTCATCCAGTACAATTATACCATTCCTTTTATGTAATACCTTCGTATACATATTACGTTTGACCCCGCAATCAGTCGTTTTATTATCTGATACCTTATAAAATTACCTCATTTCATATACCCATTAAATATTAATTATCATACACTCCATTTTATCTTACTATATTACTTTTATACATTTTGTTATTACCTTGTCATGCCCCAATTTCACATAAATACTTGCTCTGGACAAGTTTCCCATTCTAGTTCATTCGTGTGTACTCTCTAGACTCCGTTGCTTTTCTGTTAACCAATCACGAACCCGTACGTAGGGAAAGTTTGCAGAGGGCGGGGCGGTTAATTTTTCCCTACCCCCTTCCCTCATCTCTTCAATTGGGGTCTTCATACCCTTTCCAACAAATCCGTTTTCATGGAAATCTTTGTCTTAGTCAGGTCTTTGTTATTTCAAGTGAGGTTTTTTCTTTTCGTATTTTGCGTTGGAATTTATAGGAATACTTAACCCTGGATAGGTACGATGGGTCGTTTGCGACCCCGAGCGTAAAAAAAAAACAGGTTTTTCTCACGTGACTCACCCCCGTGACTGAATTTGTGGGTGATCGACCTGCAGGAGGTGTCTCCCCTACACGCTCTAGTAGTGTCCAGATGTGCATTGCTGTAGCTGTACTCCTTCCCCGATTTCTGAGACGCGTCGGGGTCGTTCGCGACCGAGTTTACCGTTCTAAGGTAGTTTGCATAATTATCAAAGTTATTACGTATTATGAAATTGTCGTAGAATGGTGCAACTTGTATAGGTTATCAGTTGTGGAAAGTCTTGGTGGATTGTTTGGCTACCATGTGCATGATTTTTTTTTTAGTTAAAATGTCGTTCATCACCACGAGGACCATTTTACCGCGAGTGCCCTTTTTCATTTTTTTTCATTTTTTTGCCAAGTAATTTTTCCGTAAGATATTGCCAAATAGGGTCGTAAAACTTTTGCTTGTTTAGTGTTGGAAAGTGTGTCTAGATGATCTGCCTACCCATGCATGACTTTGTTTTTGTCAGATACGACGTAGTTATTGGTATATTGGGTATTTAACTGCGGTTACCAATTTCTGTTTTTTTTCAATATTTGTAAAAATTACTACGTAGTAAGGAATTGCCGTATATTATTGATTTTTTTTTCATGTTTATGTGTTAGAAAGTGTGCCTTGATGGCTGGGCTAACACGTGCATGTCTTTTTTTTTATCTGAGATGCCGTATATTAGAATGTCGGGCATTTTACCGCGAGTGTCCCTTTTTCATTTTTTTTTATTTTTTTGCCAAGTCATTTTTCCGTAAGATATTGCGAAATAGTGTCGTAAAACTTTTGCTTTTTTAGTGTTGGAAAGTGTGTCTAGATGATCTGGCTACCCATGCGTGATTTTGTTTTTGTCAGATACGACGTAGTTATTGGTATATTGGGTATTTAACTGCGGTTGCCAATTTCTGTTTTTTTTCAATATTTGTAAAAATTTACTACGTAGTAAGGAATTGCCGTATATTATTGTTTTTTTTTTCATGTTTATGTGTTAGAAAGTGTGCCTTGATGGTTGGGCTAACACGTGCATGTCTTTTTTTTTATCTGAGATGCCGTATATTAGAATGTCGGGCATTTTACCGCGAGTGTCCCTTTTTCATTTTTTTTTATTTTTTTGCCAAGTCATTTTTCCGTAAGATATTGCGAAATAGTGTCGTAAAACTTTTGCTTTTTTAGTGTTGGAAAGTGTGTCTAGATGATCTGGCTACCCATGCGTGATTTTGTTTTTGTCAGATACGACGTAGTTATTGGTATATTGGGTATTTAACTGCGGTTGCCAATTTCTGTTTTTTTTCAATATTTGTAAAAATTTACTACGTAGTAAGGAATTGCCGTATATTATTGATTTTTTTTTCATGTTTATGTGTTAGAAAGTGTGCCTTGATGGTTGGGCTAACACGTGCATGTCTTTTTTTTTATCTGAGATGCCGTATATTAGAATGTTGGACATTTTTCCGCGAGTGCCCCTTTTTATTTGTTTTGCATTTTTTTGCTTAGTCATGTTACCGTAAGGAATTGGCAAGTAGTGTCGCCAAACTTATAATTTTATAGTGTTGGAAAGTGTTTCTAGATGATCTGGCTACCCATGCCTATCTTCTTTTTTTAGGCAGATATTGCGTATATATAGGTATGTGTTCGATTTTCCTGTGATTGCCATTTTTTCGTTTTTTCTCATTTCTTTCAAAATTACTACGTACTAAGGAACTATCACAGAGTAATTATTCATTTAGATGTTTATTTGTCGGAAAATGTGCCTTGATGGTTTGCCTAGCACGTGGCTGATTTTTTTTTTCTGAAATGCCGTATATTAGAATGTTAGCCATTTTTCCGCGAGTGCCCCTTTTTATTTGTTTTGCATTTTTTTGCATAGTCATGTTACCGTAAGGAATTGGCAAGTAGTGTCGCAAAACTTATATTTTTATAGTGTTGGAAAGTGTTTCTAGATGATCTGGCTACCCATGCCTATCTTTTTTTAGCCAGATATGGCGTATATATAGGTATGTGTTCGATTTTCCGGTGATTGCCATTTTTTCGTTTTTTCCCAATTCTTTCAAAATTACTACGTACTAAGGAACTATCACAGAGTAATGATTCCTCTAGCTGTTTATTTTTCGGAAAATTTTGTTTACTTTTTTTTTTGATTGAATATCATCAATTTTTTTTAGGTAAAATATTATATTGTTTTACATTTTTTTTTTTTTTCGATTTTATTTCCCTTCAAAAAAATTTTTTGGGGTCAGAATTTTAATTTTATAGTCGTAAAATAATCGTCAATTATCCAGCAACCCACCATACAATTTTTATGCATATCCAATAATAATTAGATTAGTAAATAACACCTTGAAATTGACATACCCTTCCTACATTTCAAGTGGCAGATTAGGGAGTCTGAGTCAGTGTGGTTGGCGGCCATTTTGTGGACATATCCGAAGCGTAAGCTGCCCTATCTATATATATTCTTGTTCCCTATAGAATTTGTGATATTTTGGTATATTTTTACCTGCATAAATATCATATTATATATTAAATATATGTATTTTTTTACAAAATTTCTAAGTACTCAAAAAATTACCTTTAGATATGGCCCCTGATATAAATGTAATTTACAAAATAATGAAGATTTTTTTACATATTTCTATTTTAGGATAACATATGTTTATTCCCTAAAAAAATTAGCCACTTCCTATTTCATTTGGGTACCCAAAAAAATTCATGAAATTTGGACAAATTTTTTTGGCCAAAAAAAGTTACCCTTTTTTTCTCATTTCAGATCTTCACCTCCATGGGTCTGACTTCATCCAAAATACATCAAGATGTGTCCTAAACATTCAAAAATCAATTCCTAAAAGGAATTGTGTATATATGTATAAACTTTTTTTTTATGAATTTTTATGTCAGGTCTTTTTTTTTCTACTTAATTTTTAAAAATATTTATAATAAATAGTTTTTCTGCAGATGAGTAGTATTTATCTTTACAGTTGTTTTAAGCAATCATTGAAGTTTTTTTTGGCAAAAGAAAAAAGGAGGTTACTGCAAAAACTGATTTTTCAAGAATTTTTTTTGGCGTCGGGGTCGTTCGCGTCCGAGTATACCCTTAAAGGGGTGTCCGAGGAGCGTACCTATCCAGGGTTAAAAGCATTTGCTAAATTTCATAAGCAATTTTTTGACATGTCAACTAATGTTGATAATTTCCTTAAATCACACAATGTAATACCCCAACGTTTACAGTGTCCCAAGTGCCGTTCATAGAAGTTAAGACGTCACAGTCTCAACACCCAGGTGACCCACAAGTTTCGTCGTCCGGGTCATAAAAGTAAGTCATTAATTTCTTTAATTTGAATGTTTTTAGCGTGCGCAGCTCAACATTACTGCTTGCCAGTACAAGTTTCTGACCTGGGAAGGGGGTTCGGGGGCTTTCCTCCGGGTAGGGGTTGTTATCTGAGAGGGGGGTCTGGGGGCTTGTCTCTGGCAGGGATTGTGACCTGTGAACTACTAGGTTAGGTTAGGTGGGTTTGTTAGGTTCTGTACCCTTTTGTACCCTTTTATATATTGTATTAAGGGTAGGCCTACATGAAAAATGCTTTAAAATACATATTAGAGTAGCATTCTTAAAAATTTTAACGGCAACTGCCACTGCAACATCAAACCCAAGCATCAAGTTTCGACTCAGAACCAACCTATGTTAAATCGTAGTGAGAGGAATTCATCACAAACCCAATTGAAGTTGATATGGAATTATGTGAACAACAGTCTAACTCAATACTGATTGCAAGAGAAAGAAAATATTGGTAAACCAGGAGAGATTCTCCAAGCTAAGACAAGGCACAGGCTCTTGCACACTTGCAGCCCGTAGTGAGCTAAGACACTTTTGCCTTTGTCTTTTCATCTATGAAGCAAGTAATGGCTGCAAACAGAAATCTATTGAAAAATTAAAAACTAGTCATGTGTCTTATGCTTGCCACTATCCACTGTGGACTAGGACTACCCTGACTTTTTCTATTAATTTGCGGTAGTTAACGATATATCTATTTTTACCTATATAAGTATTATAAATCGTTTTTTTTTTCTTTGTGTATAGGCCCTATTCTTAGTCTAATCTCAATTTATATATATATATATATATATATATATATATATATATATATATATATATATATATATATATATATATATATATATATATATGTATATATATATATATGTATATATATATATATATATATATATATATATATATATATATATATATATATATATATATATATATATATATATATATATATATATATATATATATATATATATATATATATATATATATATATATATATGTATATATATACACATATATATATATATATATATATATATATATATATATATATATATATATATATATATATATATATATATATATATATATATATATATATAAAACTGTTTAGCACTGAAGTGACCCGATATCAATCTAGTTCATTGTATATAGGTATGTCCATTGAAGCCAATATTTGTATATTTAGTAAATTTGATCTATTCTTAGCAAATGAAATATGAATTAATATTCACATTATGATCAGTATGAAACGTTTACATATAAGTTTATCCAATTTTCTCAAACTTCAATGATTAATACTATAGAATTATTTGAGTTTTTCAAAAGTGAGCAGGTACAGAAAATCGGTGTTCTGTGGCAGACTACGGGCCAACCAAAGGAAAGGCCCGTGCCAACAACAAGTGTTGGCTTTAATACCCCAACAACAACAACTGAGAACTCGACATAATTAGTAGCTGAAAAATCTCTTGACTGGTAAGACAGAAGTAGACATTTATGTCTGAATGTGTCTACCAATAATATCATTGAAATACGCATCAACGAAGAAAACTCTTTAGTTACGAAGCAATATTACTTAAGGCCTGTACAAGAGTATAATCAGTATATACCAGCTACATTGCCTTATTTCTAAGGGCAGAACATGTGGCTACATTGTCATAATTCCAAGAGCAGAAATAAAAGCTTTTGACAGCTACATTAGTACATTGCTATCATATTTCTAAGGGCAGAACATGGCTTACATTGTCATAATTCCAAGAGCAGAGCTAGAAGCTTTTGTTACCTTGATTGCCATATTTCTAAGGTTAGAATAGAGAGGTTTCATTAGCTATACTGTCATAATTCTATGAACAGAACACAGAGCTTTCATTTGCTATATTGTCATAATTCTTTGGACAGAATTTGCCCTTTGGATATCACAAATCTCATCCTTTAGAGAGTTATTTATATATAAGTATGTATATATGACAAGCGTAATGACAAGGTATTATGTTAGTAACCCGTGGAATCATATGATATGGAGGTATAACTCCGGACAACTAGAATCACTTCCCTTGTATATCCTAATATGGATAATGATTAATTATACTGTTCACGTCCTCAATGTTTTCTTGCAAAGGATCATTGGGAACATCTATGAATGTAAGACTCCTGTTTTTAGAACTCGGCTTACCTACACGTTCAAATGCTATTTCTACAACACCCTTCTTTTCTTTTGCTCAGCCCGCAATAACACACAACCTTAATTAAAAATAATTATTAAAACACATATACTGTGATCATTGTATAAAATGGATCATTCAATTTAGTGTGATATTTCTATAAATGAAAAAAAAAATGGCTTTGTGAGGAGACTTGACAAATATGATGGATTTTGCAGCCAATAAACCAGAACATTCAACAAATGCACACAATCATAGTTAATTGAGTAGTTGCAGACTTCAATACTGTACAATTATAAATATTCTCCTGAAAGCTCACATGATTAAGCTTAAGCAATAGGCCTAAACACCATATACTTTTATGTTGTCTAATCATTTATTCGTGAAATAATCAGCCTAAGGGGAGTTGTGGAGGTAAGGACAGAGATTGTAGGGTAGGTTAGGTGGTGCTCTATGCACGTATTCCAATATGTTGTTATACAAAGGCTCCAAATTCTCCAATAAGTCTTTTGGATTAATCCTTTTTATATGACACTTCAATACTGTAATATTATATTCTCAAGAATGTACACAGAATTAGGCCTAAGCCGCGTAAGTCATAGGCCTAAACACCATACCCTTCTAGTGTGACTTAATCATAATTGCGGTATATAATCAACCAGCAATTTGCAGTTATTAAGATAGACAACATTGCTCGAGTGTCTTACCTCAAAGAATTATACCCAACACAATAACTTATAGAAGCTTGTGAAAATCATAATGTCACTCGCTCGACTGGTCAATTCTATAAAAAAAAAGATCAGACTCTCTTCTGTAAATAATTCCCAAATACTAAATTTGATGATAAATTGGGTACAATCTTAATTTTCTAATATATCAATAATTTCTCAATATGATTATCCAAAATAAAAAAGGGTCTTTGATTGTAGAAACGTGTAAGATACAACTTCAGAGAATTTTGAGGGGATAAAGTTTCGTCAAAAGAAACCGGGAATCTGCAACGACTAATTTCAAGGGTTGCTTTCCTAGTCCTATACGTCACAGAAACACTATAGAACATACACAATCGGAATAAATGCTCACCAGAACATCAGTCATGCATACCCAACCCACCACTGTGGTGTCCAACCACGACAGTGGCCTCCCGTTTGAATTGCTTAGACTCACAGTCCCAGGCTTTCATTGACTTGCTGCCATGCGAATACTAGGCGAACACGTTACCACTTTTCTTATAGCCTTAATATCTTAGGTCGGAGCCTTTGTATATCGGCGGCCAGTTCCTCATGCGTAAATAAAAATGGACCTAAACTTTTCCCCCAACCCAACCAACAAGCGGTGTCCTTACCGACATACCACAGGGAGGGGGGCTAACGCCCCTCCCCCTGCGTCCACCTTCATAGTGCTGTATTTTAAATTAGACATAATAATACATTATACATATTTAATATTGTCATGGAAAACCTTGATGAGGAGTACCCTGACAGTGTAAAGGTATTTATATATACAGATATTGTATGTATTGTAACTCCGCACTCTGTCTTCAACAAGCATTAGAAAAGGCAAATAGGCAATGACCTCATACCTAATAAGGTTAAGGATCTTGGTCTAAAAATCAACCCTAACAAAACTATAGCCATGGAAGTGAAGAATATGTATCCTCCAACCCCCCTCTTACTAGGCGCGCCTATTAAGTGGGTAAATAAATATGTCTATATATGAGTAAATACTACCTTTAGGCTCTGGGCCACTCCCCACATAGAAATGTTGAAACTTTGAACTAAACCCTGTCAAAACCCTTAAAACTGGCAGGAAAGAACCTCTTCAAAATAAACTCAGGCACCTAATTCACCTGTGTGCTGATCTCAAACTGCCCCCCTACCCCGCCCCTATGCGGGTCAAGTCATTAATACACTTTAAGTTTAATTACACTCCCTCCCATTTCTAAAGACTGCTGCTTCCTTGAAACAGCCTTCAGAGCTGGACTTGCATCCAGTCAGATTTCTCCTGCTAATGATGTTTACTTCACAGATGGCTCCATTGACAGGCCTGTCCCACCTGCTGCTGCTACTGTATACTACGTAGCGTACCCGGCCAGTTGGAGTCTCTCAAACAGCGTTTCCAACTTACAGACAGAGCTTGTGGCAGTCCTGAAGGCCCTGGAACACTCTGCCACTGTCTAAGGTCACACCACTATCCACATCGACTTAATGGGCTCAAGCGCAGTCTCAAAAAACCCTAACTTTAGAGAAAACTCACTAATCATCTCTGAAATCAAGCACTTAACCCATGCCCATTACCAGAATCAAAGACGGGTAACTATCAACTGGATCCCCAGTCATATTGGGATTCCGAATTACGAAGCGACTGACAGTCTTTCCAGGGGAGCCCTTGCAGTAGACACAAAAAGTTTACTCCTCTGACCTCCCTTCAGTAGTTAAAGAAGTCAATGATCGAACATTGCCACAGTCAGCTCTTAAGCCCCATCAGGCAGGCCCAGTTAAATTTCCTCCCGGTCAGCCACTTGGTATATCAATGCAACTAAGTTTATTCAGCAGTCCCTCCGTGAAAACACCAACAGGTTGATCTCTGTTATAACCCACAGACTCAGACTAGGATACTCGTGCTCCTGGGAGTTGATTGACAGAGGAAACAGAAACTGCTCATACTGTGACCCACCTGCAGGCTTTTCCTTAGAACATTACCTGCTTCACTGTAATGAAATCTTTCCTCTCACGCAGTCCCTCAACCCAAGAATCAGCTCACTCCCGTCCTTATAGCCAGGCACGTACTGGAAAACATACAAATGCTTTCTGGTTTTTTGCGCTCCTATCCACCAACCAGGTAACTACAGTTCCCTGGGACCTGAACACCCTTTCTCATCCTTACCCATACCACTAGCCCTTTTTAATTCCTACAATGCACACTCTACATGCTGCTTGATAGCGGTACCTCTCCTATCCTATCAAATCATTCCTTTAACCCACATCAGTCCTCCTCCCTTACTAACCAACATAGTTCCCTGCTTAGGTGATAGAGCTCCTTCTCCCTCTCACTCATACTGCTGCCTTTCCCCTGCAACCCAATTCCTTCGCCTTACTTGGTACTCGTCTGTCCTATAACTTGACCTTAACCTAGCTGGGGACTCGGCATCCCATCTTTAACCTACCAATAATAACCTCCAACTCCTCACCCAGTCACTTCCCCTCACTGGGCCTTAGTACTGTCAGTACTTTCTCTCCGAACTAAAATTGATAATTTCTTCCTTGGGAGAATGCACTGCCGGACACCAAGCCTGGCAATTATCCTTGAGCCCTTTATTAAGCCATGCATAGCTATGGCTTGTCCTAATGCCCAAAAATATACAAATGGGCCATAATAAAAGAGGAATTACTTGACATTGTTCCTAACCATGGGAACCCCACTCTGCCATGTACATCAGTTCAGAAAGTACCCTCCTGGGTGTCACTTTTCTGAGGACGGGCTCATGGGCCTAGTCAAACCGGGGCTTCTCCCCTGGTATAATGAGAAAAATTATTGTCCACTCTCAACTTCGACTGAGATCCCCGGAAGCTCTTGTGCTGAGCTTGAGCCAATACCTCCCTGGAGGCATAATCTCTGAACTGGTCAATACTGGGGCTTTGACCACAGTGCCTTCAACTTCTCCTATTAAAGACCTTCCACTCCTCACTCGGTCCCTTCTACTCACTGAGTCTTACTGCTATCCACCTTTCTACCTCCTCGTCATGCAGGTGTCAGTGGACACAGAGGTTCAGTCCTCAACTGCTTCCTTCAGGCTCCTCTATGGTGCCTGATCTTTTGGCTACTACCCTTCTCCTAATTGCTGCTGGACGACCACCTTTGTCCCTCCCTGCTGTTACCAGTCATGATATTCGTGAAAAACTGATTCTACAGTAACAGTTGTTGACCTAGTGTCTCAACTGTCTGTTTTAGGTGGATGCTGTTCTGTCATTCAGTTCTGGATGCTCTCCATGGCTCTCTCCAGTGGAGTTGATTGATTAAACATACCCTACGTTTAAAAGGATTATGTCTTCTTCATAATTTTTCAAAACCCTGGAACTTTCAAGTCCTCCAGAGTGTCGTTGCCATCTTTCACCTTGACCTAAGTTTGGAACAAAGGGCTGTAATGTTATTTGCTCCACTGATTACTTCTCTGTTTCAGCAATTATTGCAAGTTACACTTTGAGTTTTAGCCATGTGTTATGTAATACTGGAAAATTCAATTACCTAATTAAATATCGGGTAACTTTTTGATACTTATATTTCAATTATTTGACCTACATAATTTTCTTATTTGTTATCTTATCTTTGATCCATTTCTGACAATGAATATAATGGAAAACTCAAGTTTATTTGTCCTAACCTCGCAAGCCACATACGGTAATAACAATTATGAGAGATCCTACCTGGCACTGGCCTGTGGATGGTGAAACACCAATATCGAGTGATTTTCAGCAATAGTGATGGTTGGGAGCGCATAATAAACATAAGATAACTAGAAGGAAAAATTTAATGTTTATGTAAGTGGCGTGATGTTAAAGCATCAAAACTATCTAGGATTTACAAAAGGTCCTTGTAATGGTTTTTGCTGTGCCGTGGTTTACTTCGGTTACAAAGAAACATCTCGCTGCTGCTAGGTTCTGGCAAGCAGTAGGCTACATGGATGAGCTGCGTACGCCAACCATGGGGGTCATTATTTTGATAATATTTTTATATATTTCCATGAGCAAAAATAACTACATACCGAACTGCGATTGTTTTAACGGTAGTCGTGCTGGAACTGAAGTGGATTTGTATTTAATCAGATGGTCTTACCAGTATTAACTTATGCATCAGAAACTTGTAGCTTTAGAACAGAGGCTAGTTACAACTCAAAGAGCTATTGAAAGAATAATGTCGTGAATAACTCTAAGAGAAAAAGAGCAATATTGATACTAGGAGAGCAAACTATTGTAAATGATTGGAAGCAACTGAAATATTGTTTATGTTTATATAAATTTAACCTGTTAAGCGTCCACCCTGGACCAAGTTGCTGCTAACATACCATCACGCTTTTTTTGCCCTAAGCGATCATTTCACTAATGATAATTTTTTAAAGATAATAAAATTTGTTCATTCTTTTATTTCGTATTTATAGTCAAAAGTAGGAATATTATTTAATTGGTGGAATAAAAAAAACCATTTAATACTACTATTATTTTATTTCAAAAGGCTACAAAATACCGAATATTGTAATGGTTTCTCTTTAATTTCAACCGTAAATTTTACTCCAGGATCAGCAACAAAAGCAAGGGACAAGTCTGTCTGTCTCTCTCTCTCTCTCTCTCTCTCTCTCTCTCTCTCTCTCTCTCTCTCTCTCTCTCTCTCTCTCTCTCTCTCCATAACGTTTCCTGTATAGTTTTTAAATATGTTCGTCATACATTTGTACATTATTTATCCAGTTTATTCTCTCTCTCTCTCTCTCTCTCTCTCTCTCTCTCTCTCTCTCTCTCTCTCTCTCTCTCTCGGCCTCTCCTTTCCTATATAGTTATGTGAAATCTCGTTGTCCAATCAGTCGGCTATGAGAAGTCATTTTCACTCTTGTCATCGGAAGAAAAGTTTGTTTCCTCAATATCCTCATCACTAGATGATTCAGAACTAGTGCTCTCATCGTCAAAAAGGTTATGATTATCAGATTCCTCATCTAGAATATCATTTATTTCATCTAAAGAAATAACCATCCTATTTAGACCGCTCATTGTAAAAGGAACAGCAATCTTCCTTCTCTGCATGAATGCCCGAAGCACACTGAGAGGAATCCAGTTTTTTAATACCAAGCTACCTTCAGAAAGAAAGTTGCCAGGCATCATAATTTTAAGTTTTTATTTACAGTTTACATATGCTGAGAGTGATGCCAATTGGAGGTCCTATAGTTACTAGAGAACCATGACTTATGAACGTCACCTGTATGTGACACTGTGAATGTTGTAGAGCACACCCCTCCCTTGTAGCTCATTTGTACATTGTTTATATGCTAAATACAAATGGAAAGCGTTCCTATTTATGTACAAACGATCCAAGGGAGAAGTCATTGTTAAAAGACATTATTGTAAGTGATGCAACGAGCTGAGTGATAATGTGGTGACTAGTGCCAGCAAAGGGTAAACTAAACGTGGCCATAACAAAAGTGAACGGACTTGAATCTAATGCAACCGGGAATTGTCAAGAACAGTGCTGCTGTGTATTAAAGTTAAGTCTGTTACTAGATCTACCTGATTGTGTGTCCCTACACCACGATATGAACAAACCTGCAAACCTGTGGAGAACGTGAATACAGCTAAAAAGGACTCAAAAGGTCAGTAGTACCCAAATGGTTTACAGTGATTAAAGTGATTCACTCTGTCAGTAATTCCCTAGTAGGTAATTCACAGTGATAAGCAGCAAAATGGCCGCACAAAGCATTGGTTGCCCAGTGCCTGGATGCACCTATCGAACCGAGGTATCCACAGAGCCCATCATTACCGCAGCGCTCCTGAACGCACACACAACGACTCATGCCCAGGGCCCAGTAGCTCAATACCACCCGCCAAGCACCAAGGTTGAAAAACTTAAGCGCCCAATGATATCAGCGGCCGGCACGAGTGGGGAGTGGGACTATTTCCTAACTCGCTGGGGCGAATACCGCAAGGGAACCGGGCTCGAAGGCGATGATGTTGTGGTACAGCTCCTTGAATGTTGTGAGGAGAGCCTACGCAAGGACATCACCAGCGCCGCGGGGAGGAGCCTGGTAGGCAAATCGGAGGATGCGGTGCTTTGTGTGATAAAAGCCCTCGCGGTGCGCGGGGAGAACGCAATGGTGGCGCGGGCGGCTCTCTTAAACATGCGACAGGGCCGCGAGGAACCGATACGGGCATTTCACGCCCGCGTGAAGGCCCAAGCAAACACGTGCAAATACGTCAGGAGGTGCATATGTGGAATAAGCGTAAACTTTGCGGACGACGTGATCAAAGATGTGCTTGCACGAGGTATTGCTGACCAGGACATCCAGCTGGATCTACTTAGCGACCAGCGGCAGGAGATGTCGCTGGAGGAAACGATCAGGTTCATCGAAGCGAAAGAGTCTGGTAAGCAGTCTGCGTCCCGATTGCTGGACACCCACAGTCATGGCGCGGAGGCTGTCACCAGCTCCTATCGCCGCATCAAGCGCCAAAGCGTGGTAAACAGGGGTGATGCACGTCAGACGGATGCAAGTGACGGTGGCAGACAAGCTGTTTGCAGGTACTGTGGTGAGAAGGGCCATGGCAAGAATGCACCCTGGCGAATCAGGAAGACTGAATGCCCGGCTTACAATAGAAAGTGCTGCTAATGTAATCGCGATAACCACAGAGCAAATGTGCCGGAGTAAATTGGCGGCTGAATCTGCCAACACAGATGCATGCGACGAACAGACGGCAGCATTCGTAGAGTTGTGAGCCATGTCAGGTATCTGAACGATTGACGGTGAACAGTTGCTAGCACTAGATCACCACCTGTATGACAACATGTGCGACAGATGGCTCAGGCGGAACTCCCAATTGCAGCCGTTCATAAACCTCCGACTCAGCATCCATGCTGGGTATTACCTCGCCCTGGGATTCAGACCGGTCAAGCGCGCAAGACCTGCAACACTCCCTGCCATGGCCAACACCGGTTGCCAGAGTTGTCTGGTCGGGGTTAACGTTATCGAGCAGATGGGCCTGACGGCCGCGGACCTGCTCCCGGTTTCGATGAGAATGAAGGCTGCGAATAAACAAGATATCCGTATCTTAGGGGCAGCCATCGTCCGATTCTGCGGAACACACGCCGGAAATCCGCAAACCGAATCTCGGCAAATAGTATATGTCACGGATTCGACCGACAGAGTGTTCTTGTCACGCAGCGCCTGCGTCGATCTTGGCATAATCTCCAAGGATTTCCCCAAACTGGGTGAGATGTCGTGCAGTGCGGCAACCACAGACAATTGTACACCGCAAAATGATACATGTGACAATGGCATGACATCTCAATGCAATTGTCCTCGGCGCACGGCGCCCCCACCTAAACCTACGTCTATCCCCATGCCGGCCACAGAAGGTAACAGGGAGGCCATTCAACAATACCTGAAGGAACTTTATGCCTCCAGCACATTCAACACGTGCGTCAACCAGCCCCTCCCCATGATGGAGGGCCCACTGATGCGCTTGATGGTTATCTCAGATGCTAAGCACGTTGCCCATCACACCCCCATTCCAGTAGCGTTACACTGGCAAGAAACCGTGAAAGCAGGTCTGGACCAAGACGTCAAAATGGGAGTTATCGAGCCAGTGCCCGTAGGAGAGCCGGTGACATGGTGCCACAGAATGGTAGTCTGCGCCAAGAAGACGGGGAAGCCTAGAAGGATGGTAGACCTTCAGGCTCTCAATGCTCATGCCACTCGTGAAACACACCACACCCAATCGCCCTTTCATCAGGCCCGTTGTGTCCCACCGGGGAAACTAAAAACAGTGTTCGATGCCTGGAATGGATACCACAGTGTACCACTGCACAAGGAGGACCGCCACATGACCACCTTTATCACACCCTGGGGCAGATATCGATACTGTGTCGCCCCACAAGGCTATTCCGCGTCAGGCGATGGCTACTCAAGGCGATATGATGAGATAGTATCCGACGTCCGTGACATGACGAAATGCGTTGATGACACATTACTGTGGGCCGACACTATTGAGGAAAGCCTCTACCAGGCAGCCACTTGGCTCGACGTCTGCGGGAGAAACGGCATCACCCTCAATCCCGACAAATTTTTGTATGGCTGTCGCGAGGTAGAATTCGCCGGCTTCACCATCTCAATGGACAGTGTGCGCCCTTGTGCGAAATACCTGCAGGCAATATCAGACTTTCCACGCCCGGAGAATATTACCGACGCTCGATCGTGGTTTGGCCTAGTAAACCAAGTGTCTTATGCTTTCAGTATGGCTGAGTGCATGCTCCCATTCCGCGAGCTACTGAAACCCGACAAGGCATTTACGTGGACCGGCAATCTTGAAAGAGCATTCCAAGCATCTAAAGAGGCCATTGTAGATGAAATTACCAACGGGGTGTGCATCTTCGACAAAACGAAGCCGACATGCCTTGCGACCGATTGGTCTAAAGAAGGCATCGGGTTCTGGCTGTTCCAAAAACATTGCCAATGCCCAACAGACAAGCCATTCTGCTGCCGCGAAGGTTGGAAGGTGACCCTAGTCGGGAGTCGTTTCACGCACCCAGCCAAATCCAGGTATGCCGCGATAGAGGGGGAAGCCCTGGCGGTAGCCGATGCCCTTGACAAATCCCGCTACTTTGTCCTCGGCTGCTCAAACCTGGTCATTGCGGTAGATCACAAGCCACTATTAAAGGTGTTGACATCCCGAATCCCCGCTTGCGCAACCTAAAGGAGAAGACACTGCGCTACCGCTTCCACATCGTATACGTGCCAGGAATGCACAACAAAGCAGCTGATGCCATTTCACGTCATCCAAGAGGCGACACCAACCCAGAAAAACTGTATCTCCCTGACGACAATGCATCAGTCTGCGACCACTCCATACCGTCGGTCCACCACGATATCCTTGCTGGCATATGCATGAGGGACTGTGACATATACACGATTGAAGAGCCCTCATTCCTCACAGCCCTAGATTCCCTTCCAGCGGTCACCTGGGACCGTGTCCGGGAATCTACAGCAAGCGATCCCGCCCTTCACGCGCTCACAGAGCTCATCGAACATGGGTTCCCGACGTCAAAAGATGACATGCCACAACACCTCCGTGCGTACTACCACCTACGGAACGAGCTTATCACCTTCGACGGTGTCGCATTGTTCAAAGATCGTGTTATCGTCCCGACTTGCTTGTGCCAGGGTGTCCTATCCGCGTTACATTCAGCACATCAGGGCTTTTCCATGATGACTGCTCGTGCAGAGGCATCAGTGTACTGGCCAGGCATTACCGCAGACATACAGGCGACAAGAGATAACTGTGAGGATTGCCATGAGTAAACGTATTATCACGAGACTGACGACTTGAAATAGGTAGTTAAAGTCACGAACGGAATATACCAACGAAGGCGGTACCGAGTAGATCGTGGGGAATGGTTTATCACGTGGGTGATATTTAACAGGTTAATCAGTTTCTGTCATGATAAACTATAGGTAGCAAGCAAGCCCGGTTAGAACAAAATTGATTCATAGAAGATATTCGTTTTCTGCAAGAACTTTTTAATTGGGTGAGTGACAAGTTGAATCGTATAATGATTTACTCGTGAGATTCTAAGTTTTTTTGTAATTATATGATTTTAACGTTACCGCCTGGCAGCAGCGCATGCTAACGTCGGTCATCCCCTTACCATAATGTAAACAAAGCCGCCCTATATGGGGTGACAAAACTACATGTTGTTATTTTGTTTTATGGAAGACCAACAATGTTATTACACTGATGACTACTCAAGTACTATGAAGCAGCAAGGTACACAAAATTTTTTTAATAATGTAACTTACTTGTCCAAGGCATGTCCTTTCATTAACAGGGTCAATCACATCGTGCGTAGTGGTTCAATCCTTTCCAATTGGCTACTCATTCCCATATCCTTCACTATCACCACTATGTCAACCAACTTCAGTTACTCACTCTGCTCCTCTTTTGTAACTAAGCTCTCCCCCAAGTTTAATACTCATACACTTCTCACTGCACCACTGTAAATTTTCAATTTTGTCTTTACTCTGCTCATGTGTACTGCACTCTCCCCTCTATCAATCCTTTTGCCTCCCATCTTGTGTCTGCAAAGGCACAATGGTTCCTTTTCCATTAACTGTTAACTCTGTCCCCATCCAATGCAATTTTTTTAGTTCACAACCACACTACCCCATTATTGAAGTCAATCACTTCTTGTCACTTGTCACCACCACATGAACACCTTCTATACACTTTTGTACGTGCTGAAACATATGCAGACCTTCGGGGATCCTCATGCTGACCATTCTCCAATACCTGTTGCACTCCATTCACTACAGTGTTATGAACTTCATATTGTATTGTCGGTCGGGGCGGATCAATAAATCAATCATCATCTTCATGGTCATTATTCTCGCTCGGTATCACATATGACAAATACGTGATCTTAGGTCTCGTACATGCCGTGATATTCCATCCACCTTCACTGCTTGATATGACAGAACACACGTGACTCTTTCTTTTTCAAACTGTGTCACAACATACACTTAATAGCTTTACCCACACTGCATTGCTAACTTTAAATGCTCCTGTGGCAACCTGTTGCTCTTTTACTGTCTCACCTTCTCCACACAGCCTCACGACATATCCATACAGCACATTTGTAGGAGCAGTTTCTTCCTCACAGTCATTTCGTGATGTGATATTATAGAGATACACAGCCTCGCCTATTGAACGCTGTTTCCTTGTAGCTATCACATTCTCTGTCTTCATAATCCCAAAAGTGTAATAGCCGAACACGGACTTTATCATTTAAAACTGTTCTTAAACTTCCGCTCTTTACACGGTAATATACGGTGACAGCAATTCAAAATCCATGATATATAGAGCAAAGAACTAGTTAACTTTGGATGGATTGAAACCTGCTTACACCAACAACACTGACAACCTTCATGAAGAACATAGCCGGCGCCTACAATTGCCTTCCTAAAAGAAACCAATGGAATCCACTATGAAACTGATCAAACGAGGTCCAGAAAGACCCCAAACCAAGTCGAAATCCAGGGGCTCTGCCATCGCATAATTAAAATTCACAAGTTGCAGATAGTGGCCCACCATCACTAGTGTCGCGACAACGAGGCTGGCGTCAACCCACAGCTTGCTAAAAGGACTGATGTATATTTCAATGTTCAATACTCATTAAATTTTACTGTTGCGATAATGCATTGTTTTCTCTCAGGACAGCATTAAAAGTTCTTTGAATAAGTTTCTTTTGGGTGGGGGGGGGGGTTGTAAGGACGTCCTAAAACGCTACATTGTCAAGTCAGCTCTCCTTTTAGTCTTGTATACGATTGTTGCAAGTTTTTTTTTCAAATCTAAAATCCTCTGCTCTTTCATCTCATGCTTTATTCATCATTGTATGTTAAAATTGGAATTTCAATCTGCATTCACATGCTCGGCTTGACGTTACCTTTCCGTCCGCAAAAGTCTATGTCATTCACCATCCCTCCCCCACTAATCATAATCATTACTCCTTATTCCTGAAACCAAGAAGATTGACAAAAGCAAAAGATGAGATAATTCTACAGTTGATAGTTTTTATTTTGCTTGGATCTGAGTGGAATCTTGTTGATCTTGGAATATCTACCTAAAACAAAGAATTATTCGACGGGATAATAGCACTATATAATCACAGGGCACAATACCATAACTTTGGCGATAAAGCTTCATCTTCTCTCAAGAGACCTATAAAACTCAAGTTGTGACTCAGTATTTTGTAAGTGTAGTTTTGTCTTTACTAAAGTCTTCTCACGCTTAGGCTCTATTTTGGATCCGTCTTAGCGACCACAGTAAGATACTAGACAGGAATGTAGATTAATATAGAAAATTTCACTCAAAGCGATCAATGTGAGCAGGGATGTGTTGTGAGAAAGTTGAAATAAAGATCTTCATCTTTGAAACACATGAATAAAATTCGCTAATATCCCCTACTCAGGTTACCGTCTTCAATATCTCTGGTATAACTATCGCGTACTAGTTAATTATATAACAAAACCTAATCAATCAAATCAAAGAAGGCTTTCATTTTAAATAATTCAATTTATATGATTTGGGATTCTCGTTTATCAAACGAACCAAAGCAAACAAAAGTTAGAAATGGATGACTTGACTAACGATGCCTTTGCTTTTCTCTTACCAGGAGGACCAAGAGTTAAGGGAAAAAGAAATGAAAGATAATGAAGATTCAGGATAACACGTATATAACATTCACGTGAAGCAAAAGTACAGATTAATCCAGTAAGATAGTATATAGTCAAGTTAGTTAGTAAAGTAATATGTAGCATAAGTATCAGGTATTATAATCCTGGAAGTCCCATTCCTTCCCTTATAAAATTATCTAGGATTGAATAGCACTAGAAGTAACAAATATTCTTATGTGTAATGCATAAGTGAGTGAGGTTCTGGTCTATGATACAATAAAATTTTGGCCAAGTGAAATGTCATAGTAACCAATTAAATGAAAATTTTATCCACCCAGTCGCTGCTTTGCTGTTCCTTGTGATTTGAAGTGAGGTGCCACCTGGAGATGTTGATGTAGGTATATTTTTCTCCGATAAAGTTAATATTTATGCTCCTGACATTAAACAGTATTTCTTCACACCTTCTTGTGCATATTCTATATTTGCTAATATCCAGTTATTTCTCATTTACAAAAATATATATATATATATATAATTGTACATCAGACACAAGTAAATTTATTTAGCTCTTAAACTTTTTCCCTTTTTGAATAGGTAAGTAAAGTGAAAATCTCCCATTAACAACCTTTTGATATATATGAAAACGGTTAAGAATATGGTAAAAAGCACAAGAATTGGTTGAAGTATGTTCATTGAACATGTCACCCCTACGTGGAAAAATATTCTTTTCCCATTTAGAAAAATTATGGTATTCCCGCTGTTTTTTTTTTATTGTTTATGATCATAAAATGTAAAAACAGTTAAATTTTATTATTTTAAATTATAAAACAAACCTAATTTCATAGATGGAAAGAAATTGTTTGAATAAATATAAAAGAAAAGACAAAGTCTCAAAATATTCTGATAAAGAGAATATTTCTCGAAACGGACCGTAGATTTATATATGCTTCACAAACCTGAGTTCTTTATAGGGAAATACACTTTGAAAGGAAGAAGGCTCATATGTCTTTCTTCCTCTGAAATCTAATAAAGTGGGAACCGTTTAAAGTAATCGTTCTCCTTTATAGACAAAATCCTTATAGATCGTTGAATTATCATAATTTCAAGATATGTTATTTGCATTATTACTCTATGGATTCTACATAAATTTTATTGCAATTGGACGAAATTTATTTCTTTTATGAATACAAATAAAATAGACTTAATTTATTTTGTTTTCGATTTTTCACGAAAAAAAAACGGCAGGAGTTCTCTTTATCTTTTTTTTCAGATATTTATATTTTTCTTTAATTTCA
This sequence comes from Palaemon carinicauda, assembly GCF_036898095.1. Classification (NCBI taxonomy): domain Eukaryota; kingdom Metazoa; phylum Arthropoda; class Malacostraca; order Decapoda; family Palaemonidae; genus Palaemon; species Palaemon carinicauda. The sequence continues at coordinate 430,932 of NW_027171566.1, forward strand.
AAATTATAAAAACTTTCCAATAACCTTACAATTTAAATTAATCTGAAAAAAATTATTGAGTTTTTATTTTTCTTCTCTAACAATGTCTTGGGATTTGATATATCTATATAAGTAATGGAGAAAAATAGTGAACAATTACAATAGAGAATGAGTGTTACATAAGCTATTTAGGCTGTGATATACTTATAGTAATGTACGTATAACAGTGATATATAATACAATATGAGCGAGTGTTATTTATATATTTAAAACACTCTTTTTTCAAATACTACCGCTAGAGTGTTACGGCGTCTTTTGACTGGCCTAACAGTACTACATAGGATCCTTCACTGTGATTATGGATCATTTTTCCTTTGCCTATATACACACCGAAATGTCCGGCTGATTCTTTACGTATTTTCTTCTGTCCTCATACACCTGACAACACTGAGATTACCAAACCTTTCTTCTTCACTCAAGGTGTTACTGCACTATAATTGTTCAGTGGACATTTTCCTCTAGGTAGGGTAGAAGAGACTCTTTAGCTAAGGTATGAAGCTCTTCTAGGAGAAGGACACGCCAAAATCACAACAATTCTCCCTAGTGTTGGGTAGTGCCATAGCCTCTCTACCATGGTCTTCCACTCTCTGGAGTTAGACCTTAACATTTCTATATATTCAGCCCTCTGTATTCTTGGAAGTTCAGAAAACAGAGACAATCGCAAAGATCGAATAACCTAACAACTCACTGTCCATTGCCTACTCAGCACAGTCGACTACCTCACTAAGTTTGGCCTAATATTGTTTTTACTTGTTTTATATTTCAATAGAAATATTGTGTTACTGAATGAACACATTCCACTAAGTTTAAAGTTTATAAGCACATGTGTTCTATGTTCTCTACAGATATTTGCAAAGAAAACTTGATAAGGAAAAGCATTTAAAAGTATTTGAGGTAAATATTTTTTCTCTACAACGGGTTTTCTTTTGAAAATAATTACAATCGTCATGTTTCATAAACTATAATTAGTAGTAGTAGTAGTAGTAAATAATGTGAAATTTGACCTTGAAAAACAGTATGCTGTAATCCCAAGGGCTCCAATTGGGAAATGGAAATAAGGATATAAACTACATGAGAATGAATGAACAATTTGAAAATTTTAAGAACAAGAAACAAATTAAAATAAATCTTACATATATAAACAATATAAACGTAAAAACAAGACAACGAATAATACGCTAGAAGAGTGCCTTAGCTTAACCTTAAGCAAGAGAACTCTACCCAAAGACAGTGGAAGACCATTGATCAGAGGTTTTGGCACTACTTAAGTGTAGAAAACAGTGATTTAGTTTTGGACTGTCCTCTTGGATGAGCAGATTACCATAGCTAAAGAGTTTCTTCTACCCTTACCGTGAGGATAGTAGCCGTTGAACAATTAGAGTGCAGTAGTTAACACTTTGAACAAAAAAGATTTTTTTGGTAATCACAGTGTTGTTAGGTGCATGAGGACAGAGGAGGATGTGGGAAAAATAGCCGAGACTATCCTCTTTATATGCAGGCGAAGAGCAAATGAGCCGTTGCCAGTGCGAGGGATCCAATGTAACACTCTCTGGCTAATCAAAGGAGGCAAAAACTCTCCAGAGGGAATTTCTAAAATGGTGGCAGGTCTTCTAGCCAACCTACTACCTATATTAAGCAGTGGTGTGTGTTGTTCCAATTAGGTGTATTTACACTTAGAACTGGAAAGACCTTTATTCATATAGCGTTTACTGGAAATCATATCAATCATAATTGGTGCAAGGAGAATGAAATCCAAAATAGCCGCCATTTATATTGTAATCGTCATTGCATAAATAAAAATCATTTCGCGACCACGATTAATAGAAATTTCATACAAATAATATTAGAGTAATTAAAATAGGTGGTTTTATTTCAATAATATTTCAAGCAGGGTATACTAGAAGCCAATACATCAATTAGGACCGATCGGCTGGAATATATAAGATATATATATATATATATATATATATATATATATATATATATATATATATATATATATATATATATATATATATATATATATATATATATATATATATATATATAACTCAAAGTGTTTCCTCATATTAGCTATGACTTTATTAATCGGTGCTTTCTCCATTATTGGCCATTTGTTTTGTCTATGACTCTCTATTAACTAGTGATGCCTTCATCGTAGCCATCGCCAAAGGGTATGACTCTCTATCAATCAGTGATATGTTAATTGGAGGCAATAATATCTTTATTAATTGCAAAATTGTCTCATTGAAAGCTATCTTCACTGGATCAAGATACCTACTACTTTCATTACTTATTATTAATCTGTGAAATCATCATTAGAGACAGTTGGTTCTGGCTTTGATGGACTATTAATCTACATCATCTTCTTTGGGTGATTTGCCTTCTTATTTGATTTTATGGTCCACCTGTAGCTTCACATCGAATAGTTATTATGATCATGCTATTCGAGGTAGATTTCCTAACCAGACAAGATGGTTTGGAATCTTACCATGCAAAATTTGTCACTTTTTCTTTTGACTATTTTGCTACCTATACAAAAATAGAAGAGACTTTCTTTATTTTATGTTCATTGCAAAAAGAAAAGTTGTATATAATTTTTCCGTAGTAATCGAATTAATGAAAATTATTCAAATATTTCTTAGGTGTCTTTTTAATTCAAATAATGAAAAAAATGAGTGAAAGAGAGAGAGAGAGAGAGAGAGAGAGAGAGAGAGAGAGAGAGAGAGAGAGAGAGAGAGAGAGAGAGAGAAAGATGAGATGCAAAATCCCACATCCCGACTTTATATATATTTCTTGTATTCTCTATTTCACAAAAATGATTATAAATGGGTTGTATTATTACATTTGATATTCAATACAATCATAAACTGAATAGAAACCAATGGGGTTGAATGTAGTTCCTTGTGACAATGTAAGGACAGAAACGGTTCATTTAACTGAATGGTTATTCCCTTAATGATTATTGGACTTATAAACGAATTAGTTTTCATCTCATCAAAAGGTTCTGATAGCTACAAGTGGTTGAGAAGGTGTAGGATCGAGTGTGCATACGCAGAGGTGTAGAGAGGCGTAACAAAGGAGTAGTTGTGTCTACAATCGAGTGTTTGTGATTGAGTGCACAAGGTAAATAAAGGTGTAGTTGTGTGGGTGTTGGGTGTAGCTGTAAAGGGAAGCCCAGAGTGCAATCTTCAAGTCGTCAACGATCAGTGGAGAGGGGAAACGGTGTTGCTCCTCTTGTTATTATGTGAAACTTGTATTTTCTCCCTTGTAAAAGATATGGAGCAATCGATGATCATAAGCAGGTAGCGAGCAGATCCAGAAGGGGGCAATGGTCCCACGACGTCAATGTGTATATGGCCGAAACGTCTTTTTGGCTGGGGAAAATCGCCTACCCTCGATTCGGTGTGACGGCTGACCTTGCTTGACTGGCAGTTGATGCATGAATTCGCCCATTCCCGGGCATCCTTTTTTATCCCTGGCCAGACAAACTTTTCAGAAAGAAGGCGAGCGGTGGTGCGTCCTGAGGGGTGTGAAAGTCCATGGATGATATCGAATATTTTCCTTCTGGTATCCAGGGACGTGGGCGGCCCGTGCTGGTGTCGCAAAGAATAGTTACTCCTGCTGGTCAGAGGGGAATCGCACTTGTCTTGAGCGCGGATGGCCCTTAGGTGATCCTGTGCTTCTCAGTCGGTGCGTTGTTCGGTTGCGAGATTGGCGTAGTCGATTCCCAGGTGGATCGCGTCAATTTCAATCCTTGAAAGGGCGTCCGCGACTGGGTTTTTCTTTCCTGGGACGTAACGTATGGTGCACCCGAATTTGGCGATTGATGCGAGATGACGTTGTTGTCAGGAGGACCATGCGTCCGTCGATTTCGTGAAGGCGTGTACGAGGGGTTGATGGTCCGTCGCGATTCTGAAGGGGGTACCCTCCAAGATGTGCCTGAAGTGGCGGAGGGCGAGGTAGACGGCGAGGAGTTCCCTATCGAAGGTGCTGTATCTTGTTTCGGCGGGTTTCAATTTCTTGCTGAAGAATGCCAGCGGTTGAGGAGAACCATCGACGAGTTGCTCCAGCACAGCCCCACAGGCGACGTTGCTGGCGTCGGTCGTTAGTCGCAGGGGCGCGTTGTCGTCGAAATGAGCCAGTGTGGTGGCATTCGCAAGGGCATCCTTCGTCCGAGCGAATGCCTGTTGCTGGGGCAAACCCCACTCGAGTTTTATTGCTTTTTCTTTCAGGACGTCGTCGAGGGGGGTGACAGGGTTTGTGCGATGTTGGGGATGAAGCGCCTGTAGTAATTGACCATTCCCAGGAACTCCTGAAGTTGGCGGATGGTCGTAGGCATCGGGAACTTCCTGATGGTGTCGACCTTGGTTGTCATGGGTTTTACCCCGCGCGAGGATACGCGGTGACCAAGGAAATCCACTCCTTCCGCACCGAACGTGCATTTGTCGAAGCGTACGACCAGGCCGTTCTCCTGCAGGCGTTTGAGGACGGTGCAGATCTGCCTCCAGTGTTCCTCCTTGGTTTTCGAGAATATCAGGATGTCGTCGACGTAGCAGACGCAGAAAGGTAGGTCACCCAGAATGCTATCCATTAGTCGTTGGAAGGTCGCCCCGGCGTTGCGTAGACCGAAGATTGAGTATGCGAAGGTGTAGGATCCAAACGGCGTTACAATGGCAGTTTTCGGGATGTCTTCCGGGAATACGGGGACCTGGAAATAAGACTTGAGGAGGTCCATCTTGGTAAAATACTTCGCGCCGTGCAACGCGTTTGTTAGGTCCTGCATGTTGGGCAGTTGTGATGAGGTTGAGGCGCCTGTAGTCACCGCAAGGTCTCCAGGACCCGTCCGGCTTTTTAACCAAGTGCAGGGGTGATGCCCAGGGGCTCGATGCTTTCTTAGAGATACCCATGCGTTCCATGTCCTCGAAAGCGCGTTTGGCATCGTTCAGTTTCTGGGGCGGGAGGCGGCGGAATTTGGCGTGAGTGGGAGGTCCTGTCATTGTGATGTAGTCGTAGATTCCATGCTTGGACGGGGAACCTGGTGAGTGTCGGAGCTCGGGCTTGAAAACCTCGGGAAATTCTCGTAGGAGGTCGGCGTAGGGGTGCGTCATTACGGCGGATATGGACATTGTTGCAGGGCCGTGTTCTAGGGCGCGGGACTGGCAGGTTCCCGTGTCGATGAGACGTCTGTTAGCGACATAGACGAGGAGTCCATGGTGGGCGAGGAAATCCGCACCGAGGAGGGGGCAATTGACGTCAGCGATAGCGAAGGGCCAAGAATACGAACGGCCCATGATAGATATCTTGAGGGTCTTGATCCCATAGCACCGTATGGGAGATCCGTTGGCGGCGATGAGTGAGGGAGCATTTTTTTTGGGACCACGGTGTAAGTCGGACTTGGAAGGTGGAAACGTTAACTGCATTGCGTCGGTGTCCACCATGAGTCTACGGTTGGAAATGGTATCGAGGATATAGAAACCATTCTTGTTTTGGTTAACTGCGGCTGCGATGGTGGCAGGTGGATGCTTCTGGCGTCATCTTCTAGGGAAACTGCATGGTGCTCTACATTTCTTGGCGTCACTGCCGAACTGTTGGTGGTAGAAGCACCATGCTGGGTTAGTCCTAGGGTTCGGTCGCGTCGGTTGCGGTGGTTTCTTTCTTGATAGAATGTTGATCTCGTCGTCCTCAAGGGCCATTACCGAGGAGTCTATGGAAGAGCAGCTGCTGAAGGAGGCGAACGGAGGCGGTGTTGACGATGATGCTCCGAGGCGAGATGCTTTGGAGGCCTTGTGGAGCATCTGAGCCTTCGACAGGAGTTCGTTCATCGGGAGCGTGTCGGCGTCTGTCAATTGGGCCCGTACGTCCTGTGGTAGGCGTCAAAGAAAGATTTCGCGAGATAAGCTAATCTCACGTCGTCGGCCGATGCTGTCTGTTTCGGGGAGCATAAGCAGGCCGGTTAACTCGTCCCACGCCTCGACAGGAGAGGTGTCACCCATGGGCTTGCTGGCAAGGTCCAGTACTTTCTGTGCCCTTGCTGAGACGGAGAGGGAGTAGATACCGATGAGTTTCGTTCTTAGGTTGTCGTATGAAACTTGGCTGGCCTGGGCTTCGAGCCAAGGGGAAATCTTGTCGAATACCTTTTCAGGTATGGAGGTGAGAACGATGTCAGCCTTGGCGCAGGAGTCGTTGAGTCTAGCGACGCGGAAGAGTACGTCCGCTCTCAGGAACCAGGAAGCGGTGTTGTGTTGAGAAAAGGGCGGCAGTTTGACTTTGGGCGTGGAGGCGAGGCCGTTGTGTGCGATGGGCGTGTTGCTTCTTGCATCGTGGCCAGACGACGAGTCGGCGAAGAGGTGAGAAGTTGATATGTCGGTTAAGCTCATCCTACTGCCTTACGTTCACCGAAGTGTGGGACAACCAAAGGCAGGCTCGTGCCTAAGGTAACGGAGTATGGAGAAGGTAGCATGGCCGTAATAAGTCCGTTAATGGCAAAGCCAAAACCGCTGATGCTACTTTAAACCCCGGGGTCACCAGTTGTAAGGACAGTGAGATAAGCGTCACCAAGATCAACTGATACTTTATTTGAATGTGCACAGGAGTATATTACAAGGTGCGGACGGAAAGGTAGGATGGCGCTGGCGCCAAATCAGATTGAAGTTCCCGCCAAAATATATGTGTTATCTTACACTTACAAATATACGAATTATGAGTTAACAGAAACATGTAATGAAATGATACATATGTCAAAATGTAGCTCTGGTAGAGCGGAAAATATATACATGGGAAACCACAGTGTGGCGAAAAGAGAATTCAAATAAATAAGTAGTTTGTCGATTTTCTGGACGACGAAGGGATCAGTGTCCTTACAGAATGAATACCCCAAGAAGAAGATGCTCCAACAAGTGTTGGCTATAGAAAGGCCCATGCCAACAAGTGTTGGCTATAATACTCCAACAACAACAACAACAACTAAAACAACAAGTGTTGGCTATAATACTCCAACAACAGCAACATGCTACTCGTCAGATTTCGTTTTAGACTCGGGATCGACGACAACTCTCATCGCCTGGACCAACAGACTCATCGCCTACGTTCATCACTTGGATAACCTCTTGGGGTGAAATTTTCACTGCAATCCCCGTAGAGTTTCGCCACAATGTCCGTTTTTCATTTGGGAAAATCGGAATGGAAATACTATCCACATGCCAGTAAACACTGTGAAGACTACTTCAATGGCCAAATTTGTGATTGTGATAGCTGTGTGGCTTAGCAGCAGCGCCGAGCTTACATGTTCAACCTCATGGCAAACCACTCCACCTACACTGCAGACCCAGATGTCTTCAATCATCATATCAGATGCAAATGTGAGGGGTGCAAAGACGCCTCTAACAAGCTTACCAAGTTCCAGGATGAAGTAAACAAGAAAGAAACAGCTGCCAAGGAAGAGGCTATACCCCCTCCCAAGAGAAGGAAGACTCCTGAAGATCCTTCACCAGTACCATTACCAACCCCATCATCGCCAACTGTGACTCCAAGGACTGAAAGCATATACTCGTCCTTGCCTGTCCCTACAACTCCTCAGCAATCGAGTGCAACAGCAGCCATCCCTTCTACCTACGTGCCTAAGTCCTCCAATGCCATGGAGACCGAACAGGGGGCTCACTCCACGGACTGCAACTGTACTGATTGCCTTCAGACACTCCTGCAAGAAGCCACTGCCATATCAGAGAACATCCCAGCTACACAGCCATAGAAGCCTCTGCCAAAGTTTTGGCTTTCACAGGCTAACCACGAGCTCTTCTATGCCTCTGTTGCTGCCATGGCTGCCAAGCCAGGCATGCAACTCACTGCAAGACCTAACAGAAAAGGTGATCTTATCATCTACCCCAAGGACGTTGAGACAGCTAGATCCCTTCAGGAAGACCCCCACCTTAACGCTGCTGGATCCTGCTTTTATCAGGAAGAAAGCTGTTATCACCAGGTATCCTGTGTCGATGCCTATCTCCATTGCAATGTCGTGCACCAACATTGACTGTGCTGTTCGCTGCACAAGCAAAGATGACGTCCCTGTTCGACGTCTCATCGCCACCTTTATAGGTCCAGTTCCCTCCAAACTGAACTTAGGAGTCTGGAGAACCTTCCCCATCGAGGATTACACACCTGAGCCCCTTCGATGTTACAGATGCCAACGCTTTGGACATCATAAAGAAGAATGTAGAGGCCCCATCATCTGCGGTGTCTGCAGCCAGCGACGTAGCACAGAAGTGTGCATTAAGGCCCACAAAGAAGGTTGACAAACCACATCTAAGTGCCCTAATTGTTCTAAGCCACACCATGCTTGGAACAAGCGCTGCCCAGAGCGTCTCAAGAGGATAGCAGCTATGAAGAATAGATCCTCTCCAAACCAAAAGAAACCAGTTCCAACCCAACCACTGAAAGAACACAGAACTCCTCGCCAGAGAAGACAACGTCAGCCAGCTACTGCTCCTGCGTCTACACCTGCAACTGCTCCTAAAAAGGACCAGCAACAACCTGCAACTGTTCCACAAAAGGACCAGCACCTACCTGCGACTGCTCCTAAAAAGGACCAGCAACAACCCTCTTCCTCATTCCCTTCCAAAAACTTGGCTCAAGAAATTGAGTCTCTCACCTTGCAAGACATCATACCTATCGCCTTCCAGATCCTTACCAGAGTCCTCTCCTTATCCTCGACCTCCACCTTCCAGCAACTCCTGCAACATTTCCAGTTTCCAGCCACGGAGCAGGGGTAAGCCTTTTCTGCTTGCAGCAATCATAACCTCTCTTTCCTTCTCCATTCCTAATTCCTAAATGGAGAATAGTTATTACAAGGCCGTGTTCCTCATAAGGAAACAGCTCTTGTTTTTCCTATCTCCTACATCCTTCCCAATCCCTTCACACACAATTCTCCTACTCCTTTTGATGGGGGGCCTCTCTCGTACTTACTGACCGAGTGTTGTACAGAACCGGGCTTTCCCCCTTTCCCTCTTTCCCACCACAGAGCTGGAATAAGCCTCTTTGCTTAAACCTACTCCTATCTTCTCCTACTGAAAATCCTTCTCTCCTCTCCCAGTCTCTCCTACTTACTGTGACTTGCTACTATCAATACTTTTTCTCTAACTAAAAACTTTCTTTCGTGGACCTAAAAAGGAGTCCCCTTTTTTGGGTTACTTTCTACCCCTTTCACGTCTTGTCAAATTCATTCTCATCCCTCATTCATCATCCTTTTACCCCTCATCCTTCATCCTTTTTCCTGTTCCTGACCCTTTAATCCAAACTAACTTCTTCCTTTCAAAACTAACATCTTTTAATAATACAATTTTTTACTCCTCTGGAGTTCTCCCCCTTTACAGAACCAATCGCTTACGGGCTGTCAATGACAAGAGCCCGTGTCATGCTATAGGCATGGCAATCTACCCATTACTAATAGTGCTCTGGGGTGTCCCACTATAAGCAGAGCATGCAGACCCTCTCTTTCACCCTCTCTCGTGCGCGAACCCAAACATTCACTCACACAGGGACTGAGACGTCTCAAACTCTTTCTCCCTCGCATCTTTCAGCGAGTAACGATCTTAAAACTAAAAACATCAGAAAAAGAAAGCAAATAAACACAGCATACCAAAAAATACTGAAACTGAAAAAAAACTGAGCTCAAAACCTTGAAATTACGTCCTTATCTTATGCATAAAACAGGCATTATGGTATATATATATATATATATATATATATATATATATATATATATATATATATATATATATATATATATATATATATATATAAGAAAACAGAACAGTCTCTTTTGCCTTTGAGACCAGTCACTGGAACTTACATAACTCTGAAGGGCAATTAGCTAGCCTCTTATCAGGTCTCTAAACGTACACAAAGCCATCAAACTACTAGGCTTTATCTTGTGGATTCACCAAATCACTTAATTACAATCAAACCCCCGTCCTACGTTAAACTTTAACATAAGTTGAAATAAGTTTAAAATAAGTGATTAACTTAAGAACTCATTACATGAATCAGGGTGTATTGCTTAACTAAGTTATTCTTCAAAACACAGGTTAGCCTATCAAGTCTTGCAACTCTAGACCTACTGTTATAACTATCGTGTCTCCAATATCTGGTGTTACAGTCGTTCCAATTATTTTTCTTCATTCTTTGCCACAAACAAACGAAAATGTGCGGTATCATGTTCGCCATTTCTCCGAATTTTCACATTACTTGTTCAGGTTCAGGTTCAGGTTCTACTTTGTTCTCGTGAGTTAACTAGAACTGATAACCACACAAAAACCCAGATTCTCGTCTTTATATCATGTTGTCAAACATTACCAAAAACCGCCAACTTTTGTTTACTTATCACGATTTTCCCAAAACACATATCCCTCTCAAGAGTTAAAAAACAAAGACTTAATTCTGATCTTTACAAAATTTTTAAATCTCCTACGTGACATTAGCAATAACTTAACAACTGAACTCGCTTCGGTTATTACGTTAACAACTCGTCTTCATCAATCAAGATAATTTCAGGCGAAAACTGGCAAACAATAGCTTAATCTTTCTTTCAAAATATTCCACAATAAACTAAGTACGCTATTAATCAATAACACGGAATACGACGTAAGAACAAATATTGTGACACTAATTTCCCAAATACCAATGTACCTAATTTACTTCTTTTTATCCGCCATAATTTTATCAAGTACACTCTCCAAAGGGATATTACACAAAACTTCATAACTTATGTCTTAAATCTGAACTTACAAACGTTTTACATTTCTTCTCTGAAATCAAACAACTTGTTACTGTTAAAACAAAGTTATATCAACACATGACTTGCCTTCTTTTCCAAAAATCACATTTACCATCTTTGACCACCAAGGTCACAAAAAAGACAAATTCAAAACACTATAAGTCAAAGAAACTACGCAACGAAAACTTATAGTTCATGCAGTACAAAAAAAAAAAAAATTTCTCTTTTGACCACACAGCAACAAATCAATTTAATTTTCTTCTTTTACAAACAGAAAAGTTAATCTTTACTCGAAGCTTTAACAATGAAAACATTTTACTCGACTAGTTAATTTTTTAATTAAACCAGTGTCTTTCATCCAAATTTAACATTACGCAAAGAAAACGGGATGATAGCTTCGTTACTCTACAAAATCTCAAAATACATAAGTTAACCATAAAACTACAGATTTTGTAACATGTTACTTAACTTGTGTGGGCGGTTGATTGCTGTGGGTCGCCTTGGGTCTCTCGTACTATCGTTTCTGTCTGGGACCTCTTTCACTTTGCGGGCGTGTCCTTCTTCCCAAAACACCAGCTGCTTCTTGGACGACGAGTTCCTCTATGGCCAGGGTGATCAGGGACACTCCGACTACTTTCGACAGGGTCCTAAATCGCCATTTCGAATGGCGATCTTCGATGCTGTTGCTCCCGCGACGAACCACTGTCTTCTCTTCCAACAGGAACGTTGCCGTGTCATCCTCTCTAGGACGAATGTGTTTCCTTTGTGTTTCCTCTCCTTTGCACCGTCCATTCCGGACCTCACAACTCGGCGTAAGGGCGCTAAGGTCTCCTTTCCACAGGTCCTCCGTGGGTGACCAATCCGGCAAACTCCTGGCTGCTTCCTTCTCGACGGGGATTACGTTGCTGGTCGTTCTCAGGCCTGCCCTCCAATGTAGACTTCTTCTCAGCTGTGTCCATGATAGGGACTTCATGAGTTCTATTTTTCTCCTCAATTTCCAAAGGACCTTTCCTCGAATTCTCTCTTTTGCCTCGATGATTTTCTGACGATAAATCCAACATTGATCCGTCATCGCTGCTTCCAAGAACCTCCGAAATATTTCATATTGGCCATATAGTATATTTCCTCCGAGCGGGGATTCGAACCCATCTTCAAACAAAGGGCTGTTATGGTCCTCTTCCTGTCGTGTTCGTTTCTCTGTTCCCATTGATGTTTCAGTGTGTGCAGGTTCTTCTTATGTCCTCCCGACATGACACAGACCTCCGACGTCGTCAACTTTCATGTACAATTCTTCAAGTTCCTGTGAACTCATATCGTGATTTTATTTATTGTTTTTCACTAATTGCTCAATGATCCCACCGCTGCCACCATTTAATTGTCACGACACTGACAATTAATTTAAACATTAATATTCAAGATGTGGGATACACAAAGTTTAATTTGTATTGAGCAATATATTTTCAAAAATAATCATACACAGGTCTGAGCACTTTTAGAATGTCTAAGAATTTAAATCTTGCAATGTTTCTTTAAATAAAATACGTGTTCTTCATATCATGGTAGCATGGTACAATTTTTCTTAACTTGATGAACAACGGTCAGGGGACGAAGACTTAACATTTACGTTAATACAATTTCCACTCGAAGATTTCTAAGTCCAAAAGGTTCAAAAACTGTTTTTTAAGTCTAAAATTGAGGGTTTTGGTATGACAAGCAAAGGAACAAATATTTTGGCAGCTTCTTCTACTGCTGGTTTAGGCCAGACTGATGCATGTCCGGCGGGTATCGTAAGGGGTCTCCGACACCGTAGGGTGTGACCTCATGACGTCAGAGGGAAAAAACCAATCAGTTTCATCATCATCACAGTAATCCAGATATGTCCGGCAGGCCTATGCCCTCCTGGCCGTTGTCCGTCAAGCTCCGCCCTCAAGACCCCCCAACAAAATCTGCAAGATAAGGTGGGAGGCAGAAAACCATTCGTTGGCAGTTTGGCATGGAGACAACCTCTTCTCTGGTGGATGCTGATAAATCGCATTCCCCTCAAGCGAGCTGGTGACCAGGGGTCCTTCACATGACCACAACCAGGGTGTACGTGACAAAACACATACTGTGGAAATCTTATATAATGGTAAAACAAGCCTTTTTTTCTCTATACATTACCTTCTTGGATGTATTATAAACCAATGAAAAAATATGCATTTATCTAAACCCTATGCTAACGGTATATTTTTCATTTATTTGTAGACATTTTACGGGATGGTTGTAGTTAGTCTCGTTCGTTCATTTGTATACAGCAGTTTTCGATGTTCTATGCATAAACTCCTCCACTTCCTCTTTTATAACCCCTCCCCATTTTCCCCCTTTGTCAATTTACCCGCCACATTCAAGTATTCTACTTCACCCGGTTTATTCAAGTATTTCACTTGATCCAGTACAGCTATACCATACCTTTTAGGTAATACCCACAAATATACATTATGCTTGACCTAAGAATTGAAATTTTTATTATCTGTCCTCTCATAAAATCCCCTCATTTTATATTCCCATTAAATATTATTTATTATACACTCCATTTTATCTTGCTATTATTCCTTTATACATTTTGATTTACCTTGTCATGCCCAAATTTCTCATAAATACTTACTCTGGACAAGTTTCCCACTCTAGTTCATTCAAGTTTACTCCCTCAACTCCGTTGTTTTTCCGTTAACCAGTCACGAACCTATATGTATGTAAAGTTTGCACAGGGTGTTTAATATTTCGCAACCCCCTTCTCTTATCTCTTCAAGTGGTCTCTCCATACCCTTTCCTACAAATCCTTTTCCCTGGAAACCTTTGTCCAAGTGAGGTGTCTGTTAGTTCAAGTGAGTTCTTTTTGCGTATTTTTGATAGAAGTTATAGAAACTTTTAGCAGCTGCAGTATTCCGTACCTAAAAGCATTTCATAAATTTAATGGTGAATTCTTTGATACGTCATCCAATGCTAATTCATTACTGGCTCAACACCCCGATGACCAACAAGCTTTGTCATCCCGGTCATAAAAGTAAGTCATTAATTTCTTTAATTTTGTTGTTGGGGTATTAAAGCCAACACTTGTTGTTGGCACGGGCCTTTCCCTTGGTTGACCCGTAGAAACCTTTAATTTTAGTGTGTTAGTTTTACTATCTTTTTAGCCTGCGTAGCTCAACATTACCACTGGCCAGTGCATAAAAGCTTTATGTTTTTTTTTCTTGTGAGCGAAGGTAGTTAGTGGCGGAACAAGAACCATTACAAATAGCAGACGGGCTGCCAACGCAAGAGCCCGTGTTCAGCAATGTAAGCTGAACAATCTTAGCAAGTAATTATAAATAGCGTTGCTAATGTTACCGTGCACAAATTAACATTACCGCTTGCCACTACATACTAGCTTGCGGTTTTTGTTTTCTGGCGAGCGAGGTGAGCACATGGCGGAACAAGTGTCATTATATTAGAATATTTCAACAGAAAATATATGTTTTACTGTAGTTAATAATGTGATATTAGCAGGTTTTCACCTTCATTTCCACAACAACAACAACAACCAGTTCGGCTACTTGAAGTTAGTCGAACTCCCGTTTTGTTTGTTTGCGGTTAAAATGAAGGTCAAATTCAGTTAAAGTATGTCATTTCCTACAGGAAAATATATATATATTCTGTTCGAAATGATACCCTGTAGTCTTGTAAAACTTTACCGAATATTGGTCAAGTCAACCAGGTAGGTACTTTTCCCTCCCCTTTCCCTTGAACGTTTCTCCCCTTCATTAAATCTTTACACTAGCCGTCATTTGTCTCATACCTATAAAATAAACATTATTTTTAGAGATAAAAAAGAAGCCAGATATATGAAACTATCAGAAGAATACTATAAGAAGAATTCTATCAATGCATTGTTGGGTAACTCAATATGCTCCTCTAAGCTGTATTTCCTACCCTTTGGAGAATAGCCTTCTCCAGAACTATGGCCATTCCTTGACAGGGAATGCTATCTTGTGTAATGGCATCCATAGTATATTGCAGGCTATAACCCTCCTGTTAGAGCAGTTGATTCCATCTTGTGGCACAATGATTTCGTGATTTACCTCTTTTCTACTTCCGAAAGAAACTTTTTTCTTTTTCTTTTAAAGTCCGAAATGAATTAAGCCAGCCGCTTTTATAAATTATTTTGGCAGTAGCTGGCTCTCTCTCTCTCTCTCTCTCTCTCTCTCTCTCTCTCTCTCTCTCTCTCTCTCTCTCTTATTTCTTATGTGAAAGAGTGTCGGGGATATTTGAAACACTGACCAACAATCTGATAAGAATAATTTTGAAGTTGGGTATACATATTCGATCTAATATATTTCCAGATTGGGTGTAAATTCATGAACATTTTTGTGATATTAATACAATTTGACCTTAGGGCCTCTAATCTGTTTATTATTTATTTTGGCATAAATACAAGGTGAGTTACACCAGAGTAGTCTTGTGTAGATTTAATGAGTTTTTTATTATATCGTAAAATGAGTTTTACAGATTTTTTCTTAGACATATAATTCACCCTCAATTTCTTTTCATTATAGAATGGCCTGCTTGGCCCCAGTACCTGTTACTATAACACAAATTCTTTGAATAATAAGATTTTTAGTATGAAAGAAGACAGCTGGACCAAAATAAGAAAACAAAACAAAATAAACAACTTGGTGTTTTCAAAACTCTTACATTTTAAAGAGTAAGAGGCAGTTTTTGGTAAAACCTGATTATAAATATTTCAAAAAATTGATGTAAAAAAATAATATTTGAGAAATGAATCTGATTTTATCGATTACATTTTTTATTTGCATAAAATTATAAAATCAGTACAAATTTAGTCATTGGAAGGCTGTAGTCTTTACTTTGTCATTGTATTGTAATCACGGAGTCCATCCTGGATTTACCCAACAATATTATCTTCGGAAGGCATAATAATGTCTGTCATCATTATTCATTATCAATATGCATTTCTGCTAATATTCACACTATCTCAATCTATCTGATCAGTTTACTCAGTGTCTTTTCCTATGTTAGTCTAGACATTAAAGCCAACCAAAGGCTCAAGCTGCGTGAGGCATTTTTGAGGAAAAGCAAATAAATGGATGATTCTTATTCAGAAAGTATTGCTCATTAAGTAAATTGTATTGGTGTTTTCGCATTTCTTTATTAGGTCAGACATTTAGGTCAAAGGTCATTAAAGGCATCTCTTCATTTTTTTATCATGAAAAAGTATATTGTGCTTTTTATGTAGTCCTACTGCTAAATAAAGTTATGTAAATACTCTAGGATACCTTTCATACACAATATCAGGCAGCCATTTTCAGTTTATGGAAATAAGGAAGAAATTGTCCCAATATTATATGCTACAAGTGGCCTTTCTTTATTTCATTTATAGAGTACTTACACTGATCTGTGTACGGGCTTGTTACTTTATCGTTTTATTTATTATTTTATTTTTAGGGACATCTGTCAGTTTTTTCTATCAATAAATACTGTTTGGTCTAACTCTGTTCATTCTAATAGTGAATTTGAATATGAAAATTGTAATGTAAGATGGGAATGAATTTGACCACAGACTGGGGAAAACAAAATATTCTTACAGGCCATGCAGACTACATCTTTCTGGGGTAAAGGTCCTGTTTGCTATTTAAACTTTCAGAAATTTACAACTTGTATAGTTTAAGTGGTGCTCTTCGTGACAGTAAATTGCAGCAATTATTTGCAATGTCTAGAGGAAAACTATTGTGCAGTTTTAATGCTGTTATTGTGCAATAGAGTCTTGTGAACATTTAGTTATGATTGTGTAATACCTGATGTGTATCTATGTGGCATGGAATGTGTATGTAGTTGAGGAGTAGGTTAGGACATTGAAGTACTTAGTATTTTCTAGCGAAGGGTTTCATTCCATAGAATGAAGTTAAACCAGAAGTTAACATTACCATTTAAGAAAACTATATAGATAACTGTTGTTCTTGATAAATTTTAACCTGCCAAATACTAGTAATCATTTAATATTAGTCCTTTATAAAACATTTCAAATTTTTGGAGTAGATATATACTTATAAAAGAAAAAAAAGGATTTTTTATGTCGCTGCTCTTTTTTTTCCAGGTGAACTCTGGAGAATATCCTTAGCTTTTAAGTCTTGCAAGGTCACGAATGTGCTGCTCTAATGATGTAACAGCCTTCTGGAAAGCAGGGTTTAGCTTAATCAAGAGGCCATGCTCTAACAGATCTTCGGACAAATGGTCTTTACTCACTTGGTCATACTCTTCCTTGGATAAGGTTAGTGAGAGTCCTCTCGTACCTTCCCTCGGTCCAAATCCTGTTTCCGAAAATTCGGTGCACTAGACCGTAAAGGCAGTGTAAAATGATCTTATACCTACCTGATGGGGAGTGCATGTGAGATTCGTGGATGATTTGATTGAACAGGCTCCACCAACCTATCCAACGATCCCTACCAACTTTTAAGATAGGCTCCGAGGCAACATACAAGTAAACAGTCTGATTCTGAGCTGGGTCAGTAGTGGCCTTATTGAACACAATGCTGGTGAAGGCCGTTTCAATTTATTTAGCGCAAGTAGCCAGCATGCAGTAATTCGCCATAATGACAGAATGCATGTAATGAGACTTCAAAATCTTCCTGTATTCATTAAATCTGGTCCTGATCCTTTCAAAGAGATTGCTAAAGTAATCTAATCTAGGGGACATCATGTGCAAAAGATCAACTGGACCTAGGCTGTGAAGGGTTACCAACGATGGGAGCTTGGTAAGATATATTGAGTGGAATGACTAGTTGTGTGAAATTTGCCACTCCAAAGTTAAATAAATCCTCCAAATTTCTGGGTACCACTAAGGAATGAAAATACGCTGTGCTTAACAGGTTCACAAAATTTGCGTTCAAGATTTCACCCATTGGATGGGTTACATTCGCAAAAAGAACACAAAATTAGTGCAAAACGGTAAATCAAACTACATAGGCCTGCCACATTAAATAAAAATAAGTTAATAAATCACATGATAATGAGACCTTTATCACTAAACAATTGTGCAATTGCAGGAGCATGCACAAACACACACGCACAGAGAAGGAACGCACAAATTTTCAAAAGATAACTGATAAGAATGGCTAAAACGAACTATATTGAAACTGTGATTTCCTGTATCATATTGGCGCTGATGTAATATTCATCATAAAAAGTATTTTGAATAAGTAAAAAAATTATATAAAAAATACGCCATTCGTAGATACGCTATCTCATGATTCGATAGATAGCGGGACCTTCAGATCAGCTGATCATACCCAAAGAAAAACCAAATATTAAGTAATTCTTGATTGATAAAATGCTTCCGAAATTAAAAAAAATATAGAATACAAAAATGCAATAATAGTGCAAATCATACCCTATGATACAAGATAATGAAATAATGATATAGAGTAAGAAAATATTGGTAAAATATGTTCGATATGATTGCCGAATCACTACGCATCATAATAAATCTATAGAAACTTCATTTTTTGAGTTTGATATACTTCTAAATCGACTGATGATGCGTCTCTTGGTCCCTGTCGCTATCTTAAGTTGACCACTACCTGTGTGTATGTTATCACATCAAACTAGTTATGTGAAAGCGAGAAGAATATCAATTAGATAAGAAAAGCAATAAAAATTAACAAAAACTTATGATAACAGAGAGAAGGTAAAAGACACATCTCTGGTTGGGAGTTACAGGTACAGATTAGCGGGACGAGCCAACGCTCGGATAATAGAGCGTTGCTAACTGGCCAAGAGCCTGTGAGACAGTAAGGCAGGATCCTATTGGCTATGGGATATAAACTGTAGTTATGTCGACTGTGGTCTCCTGTCTTACAGTTACAGAAAGACATTTGGCGCCATTACATTCCACTTATGACATTTTCCACTATATTGGTGATGTCACGGATGGGTTTGTGGAGTGTTTTTAGAAACTAGAATGGTTTTGGAATACGATTCTATTCATAACTCAAAACAAAAGATGTTTTTCTCACGTGACTCACCCCCGTGACTGAATTTGTGGGTGATCGACCTGCAGTCAGTCACTCGCCTACATGCTCTAGTAGTGTCCAGACGTACTTCACTGTAGCTGTACTCCTTCCCAGATTTCTGAGACACGTTAGGGTCGAGCGCGACCGAGTTTACCCTTCTAAGGTAAGTTGCATAATTATCAAAGTTATTATGTATTATGAAATTGTCGTAGAATGGTGCTACTTGTATAGGTTATCAGTTGTGGAAAGTCTTGGTGGATGGTTTGGCTACCACGTGCAGGTTTTTTTTTTTTTAGTTGAAATGCCGTTCATCACCACGAGGACCATTTTACCGCGAGTGCCCCTTTTTCAGTTTTTTGCATTTTTTGGCCAAGTCATTTTTCCGTAAGAAAATGCCAAATAGTGTCACAAAACTTTTGCTTTTTTAGTGTTGCAAAGTTTGTCTAGATGATCTGGCTACCCATGCGTGACTTTGTTTTTGTCAGATACGCCGTAGATATTGGTATGTGGCGTATTTTCCTGCATTTGCCAATTTCTGTTTTTTTCAATATTTGTAAAAATTTACTACGTAGTAAGGAATTGCCATATATTATTGTTTTTTTTTATGTTTATTTGTTAGAAAGTGTACCTTGATGGTTGGGCTAACACGTGCATGTCTTTTTTTTTAATATCTGAGATGCCGTATATTAGAATGTTGGCCATTTTTCCGCGAGTGCCCCCTTTTCATTTTTTTTCATTTCTTGGCTAAGTCGTTTTTCCGTGAGAAATTAGCAAATAGTATCGCAAAACTTTTATTCTTATAGCATTGGAAAGTGTATATAGATGATCTGGCTACCCATGCGTGACTTTGCTTTTGCCAGATACGCCGTAGATATTGGTATGTGGCGTATTTTCCTGCGGTTGCCAATTTCTGTTTTTTTTTCAATATTTTTATAAATTTACTACGTAGTAAGGAATTGCCATATAGTATTGATTTTTTTTTATGTTTATTTGTTGGAAAGTGTGTCTTGATGGCAGGGCTACTACGTGCATGTCTTTTTTTTTTATCTGAGATGCCGTATATTAGAATGTTGGCCATTTTTCCGCGAGTGCCCCTTTTTATTTGTTTTGCATTTTTTTGCTTAGTCATGTTACCGTAAGAAATTGGCAAGTAGTGTCGCAAAACTTATATTTTTATAGTGTTGGAAAGTGTTTCTAGATGATCTGGCTACCCATGCCTATCTTTTTTTTTTAGCCAGATATGTCGTATATATAGGTATGTGTTTGATTTTCCTGTGATTGTCATTTTTTCGATTTTTCCCATTTCTTTCAAAATTACTACGTACTAAGGAACTATCACAGAGTAATGATTCATTTAGGTGTTTATTTGTTGGAAAATGTGCCTTGATGGTTTGCCTAGCACATGGCTGAAATTTTTTTTTTCTGAAATGCCCACCATTAGCACGTTGCCATTTTTCATCGAGTGCCCCTTTTTATTTGTTTTGCTTTTTTTTGCTTAGTCATGTTACCGTAAGGAATTGGCAAGTAGTGTCGCAAAACTTATATTTTCATAATGTTGGAAAGTGTTTCTAGATGATCTGGCTACCCATGCATGACATTGTTTTTTTGCCTTAGATATATTGGTAGGGGATCCATTTTTCATCGAATGCATATTTCTAATTTTTTTCTAATTCTTTGCAGTTATCAAAATGGCGAGCAGGAGAGAATCATTGGGCTTGGATGCCACAAATCAGCTCTTAGAGCAGTTTGATAGTGATGTGGATGATGCATTGGAGATTGATGACGTCACTGACGATGAATATGTAAATGTCGATGAGTTGGAGCAGGAGGTCAGGCAGGAACAGAAGGTGACCCAAAATCCTAAAATTATTGGCTTAGGGAATGGAGATGGAGAAGCCGACGACGATTTGGGGAAGTAAGAGGGGTTTGGGGCTTCTGGTTCTCATGTTGTCCCAGCCAGCACAATAACAACTCCTGTGCCATCTACTTCACGTGGTCAGCCCCCAGTAATAGTACCTCAGCTCACGCCAGTGGAGGAGAGAAGCAGAAAGAGGAGAAGGGGGGATCTACAGGCAGCCAGGGGGACGGCAATCACCCAGATAGATGCTGAATCGGTTCAAGGTTGCGACGGTACTGTTTGGCATAGAGACCCAAATCCCACCCTCCCCCATATGTTCACACCAAGGATTGAGCCTGGGGGTCCCACTTCTCTCACTTTGGGAACGAGCAAAGTTTCCGACATTTTCTCGCTCTTTTTGAGCGACCGCATGCTAGCTGAGGTTGTTTTGCATTCTAATGAACGCCTTGCCCTATTGAGGAGTCATTACCATCATAAGGGCAACGTTGCCCTCAGGGACATTGACCTGAGGGAACTGAAGGCGTTTATTGGTATCCTAATAATGACGGCAGTGCGGGCGGACAACCATACACCGACCTGGGACATGTGGAACCTCACAGAGGGAAATTCTTTGTACAGATGTACAATGAATGAGCGTCGTTTCACCCTGTTGGTGAGGGTAATTCGCTTCGATGATTCGGCCACCAGAGTAGAGAGGGTGAAAATGGATCACCTCGCACCCATTAGAAAACTCTTCGATCACGTAGTGACCAATTGTCAAAGCAATTATAGCCCAGGACCACATCTGACTGTGGATGAACAGCTTGTCCCTTTCCGGGGGCGCTGTCCATTCAAGATGTACATTTACTTTTGAGAAACATATAAGGTCTGTCTTCATCAATTGCACAAAAAAAAAGGCTTATTGAGAAAGTCTTTCAAGATTTTCGGTGATCAATCTATTCTGAAGAAGTGTTTTAACCCTGGATAGGTACGATGGGTCGTTTGCGACCCCGAGCGTAAAAAAAAAAACAGGTTTTTCTCACGTGACTCACCCCCGTGACTGAATTTGTGGGTGATCGACCTGCAGGAGGTGTCTCCCCTACACGCTCTAGTAGTGTCCAGATGTGCATTGCTGTAGCTGTACTCCTTCCCCGATTTCTGAGACGCGTCGGGGTCGAGCGCGACCGAGTTTACCCTTCTAAGGTAGTTTGCATAATTATCAAAGTTATTACGTATTATGAAATTGTCGTAGAATGGTGCAACTTGTATAGGTTATCAGTTGTGGAAAGTCTTGGTGGATTGTTTGGCTACCATGTGCATGATTTTTTTTTTTAGTTAAAATGTCGTTCATCACCACGAGGACCATTTTACCGCGAGTGCCCCTTTTTCATTTTTTTTCATTTTTTTGCCAAGTCATTTTTCCGTAAGATATTGCCAAATAGGGTCGTAAAACTTTTGCTTGTTTAGTGTTGGAAAGTGTGTCTAGATGATCTGGCTACCCATGCATGACTTTGTTTTTGTCAGATACGACGTAGTTATTGGTATATTGGGTATTTAACTGCGGTTACCAATTTCTGTTTTTTTTCAATATTTGTAAAAATTACTACGTAGTAAGGAATTGCCGTATATTATTGATTTTTTTTTCATGTTTATGTGTTAGAAAGTGTGCCTTGATGGTTGGGCTAACACGTGCATGTCCTTTTTTTTATCTGAGATGCCGTATATTAGAATGTCGGGCATTTTACCGCGAGTGTCCCTTTTTCATTTTTTTTCATTTTTTTGCCAAGTCATTTTTCCGTAAGATATTGCGAAATAGTGTCGTAAAACTTTTGCTTTTTTAGTGTTGGAAAGTGTGTCTAGATGATCTGGCTACCCATGCGTGATTTTGTTTTTGTCAGATACGACGTAGTTTTTGGTATATTTGGTATTTAACTGCGGTTGCCAATTTCTGTTTTTTTTTTCAATATTTGTAAAAATTTACTACGTAGTAAGGAATTGCCGTATATTATTGTTTTTTTTTTTCATGTTTATGTGTTAGAAAGTGTGCCTTGATGGTTGGGCTAACACGTGCATGTCTTTTTTTTTAACTGAGATGCCGTATATTAGAATGTTGGGCATTTTTCCGCGAGTGCCCCTTTTTATTTGTTCTGCATTTTTTTGCTTAGTCATGTTACCGTAAGGAATTGGCAAGTAGTGTCGCAAAACTTATATTTTTATAGTGTTGGAAAGTGTTTCTAGATGATCTGGCTACCCATGCCTATTTTTTTTTTTAGCCAGATATGGCGTATATATAAGTATGTGTTCGATTTTCCTGTGATTGCCATTTTTTTGTTTTTTCCCATTTCTTCCAAAATTACTACGTACTAAGGAACTTTCACAGAGTAATATTTCATTTATATGTTTATTTGTCGGAAAATGTGCCTTGATGGTTTGCCTAGCACGTGGCTGAAATTTTTTTTTTCTGAAATGCCGTATATTAGAATGGCCATTTTTTTATTTGTTTTGCATTTTTTTGCTTAGTCATGTTACCGTAAGGAATTGGCAAGTAGTGTCGCAAAACTTATAATTTTATAGTGTTGGAAAGTGTTTCTAGATGATATGGCTACCCATGCCTATCTTCCTTTTTTAGCCAGATATGGCGTATATATAGGTATTTGTTCGATTTTCCTGTGATTGCCATTTTTTCGTTTTTTCCCATTTCTTTCAAAATTACTACGTACTATGAACTATCACAGAGTAATTATTCATTTAGATGTTTATTTGTCGGAAAATGTGCCTTGATGGTTTGCCTAGCACGTGGCTGAATTTTTTTTTTCTGAAATGCCGTATATTAGAATGTTAGCCATTTTTCCGCGAGTGCCCCTTTTTATTTGTTTTGCATTTTTTGCTTAGTCATGTTACCGTAAGGAATTGGCAAGTAGTGTCGCAAAACTTATATTTTCATAGTGTCGGAAAGTGTTTCTAGATGATCTGGCTACCCATGCCTATCTTTTTTTTAGCCAGATATGGCGTATATATAGGTATGTGTTCGATTTTCCGGTGATTGCCATTTTTTTGTTTTTTCCCAATTCTTTCAAAATTACTACGTACTAAGGAACTATCACAGAGTAATGATTCCTCTAGATGTTTATTTGTCGGAAAATTTTGTTTACTTTTTTTTTGATTGAATATCATCAAATTTTTTTAGCTAAAATATTATATTGTTTTACATTTTTTTTTTTTTCGAATTTATTTCCCTTCCAAAAACATTTTTTGGGTCAGAATTTTAATTTTATAGTCGTAAAATAATCGACAATTATCCAGCAACCCACCATACAATTTTTATGCATATCCAATAATAATTAGATTAGTAAATAACACCTTGAAATTGACATACCCTTCCTACATTTCAAGTGGCAGATTAGGGAGTCTGAGTCAGTGTGGTTGGCGGCCATTTTGTTGACATATCCGAAGCGTAAGTTGCCCTATCTATATATATTCTTGTTCCCTATAGAATTTGTGATATTTTGGTATATTTTTACCTGCATAAATATCATATTATATATTAAATATATGTATTTTTTTTACGAAATTTCTAAGTACTCAAAAAATTACCTTTAGATATGGCCCCTGATATAAATGTAATTTACAAAATAATGAAGATTTTTTTACATATTTCTAGTTTAGGATAACATATGTTTATTCCCTAAAAAAATTAGCCACTTCCTATTTCATTTGGGTACCCAAAAAAATTCATGAAATTTGGACAAATTTTTTTGGCCAAAAAAAGTTACCCTTTTTTTCTCATTTCAGATCTTCACCTCCATGGGTCTGACTTCATCCAAAATACATCAAGATGTGTCCTAAACATTCAAGAATCAATTCCTAAAAGGATTTGTGTATATATGTATAAACTTTTTTTTTATGAATTTGTATGTCAGGTCTTTTTTTTTTCTACTTAATTTTTTAAAATATTTATAATAAATAGTTTTTCTGCAGATGAGTAGTATTTATCTTTACAGTTGTTTTAAGCATTCATTGAAGTTTTTTTTTGGCAAAAGAAAAAAGGAGGTTACTGCAAAAACTGATTTTTCAAGAATTTTTTTTGGCGTCGGGGTCGTTCGCGTCCGAGTATACCCTTAAAGGGGTGTCCGAGGAGCGTACCTATCCAGGGTTAATTCTTTCATTCTACCTTGTTTTGAGTATTGTTCTCCTGTCTGACCTTCAGCTGCTGATTCTCATCTTAATTTGTTGGACAGAAACTTACGGTCTATTAAATTTCTTATTCCTGATCTAGATATTAATCTTTGGCACCGTCGTTCAATCAGTTCATTATGCAGGTTGCATAAGATTTTTCATAGCTCTGACCATCCTGTACATTCAGATCTCCCTGGACAATTCTATCCTGTTCGTAATACTATGCAGGCAGTTAATTCTAATAGCCAGGCCTTCTCCATCACGAGGCCCAATACTACGCAGTATTCTAGAAGTTTTATTCCAGCTGTTACCAAGTTGTGGAATGATCTTCCTAATCGGGTGGTTGAATCAGTAGAACTTCAAAAATTCAAAGTATGAGCATATGCCTTTTTGTTGACCAGGCGGACATGAGTCTTTTTATAATTTATTTATGACATATTTGTTTTTGATGTTGTTAATAGTTTATAAATGACATGTCTGTTTTGACGTTGTTACTTATTTTAGAATGATTTATTGTTAATTTGTTCTCTTCATTTATTTATTTCCTTTCCTCACTGGGATATTTTCCCTGTTGGAGCCCCGGGGCTTATAGCATCTTGCTTTTCCAACTAGGGTTGTAGCTTGGATAGTAATAATAATAATAATAATAATTCCAAATAAACCTGCTAAGTAAAATTCTTTGTTTTTTATATTTGCACGTTATTATTGTTTTATATTTATAAAAAATTGTTTATCTATTATATATATATATATATATATATATATATATATATATATATATATATATATATATATATATATATATATATATATATATATATATATATATATATATATATATATATATATATATATATATATATATATATATATATATATATATATATATATATTGCAAAGTAAAGAACTTGCTATATGATTTATGTATCTAAATTATAATATATCATCTATTCTATCTCTATCTATCTCTGTCTATGTATTACTTGTTCATTTATTTATCTGATAATTTATCTTTCGTATTTGTAAATGTTTTTCTTATATATTTATTATTATTATTATTATTATTATTATTATTATTATTATTATTATTATTATTATTATTATTATTATTATTACTATATTGATTACTAATATAATTTTATATTGTGTATCTTTTTTCATTTTTTTTTATCTTTTTACCTTTATTAGTTACTAATTCTATTTCCCTTCTTCTAGGTATGGTATCAAGATTGTATTGGCGTGTGATGCCGATACCCATTACATGTGTAATGCGATTGCCTACTTGGGGAAGGACACTGTCCATATACCAAGAGGATCGACGCTTGGAGAAGTTTTAACGTCTGATCTTGTGGCACCTTTTCAGAGAAATGGCCGCACAGTGATGACGGATAACTTTTTCACGACGCTACCGCTCGCTTTGTCACTCTTGGATAAGGACATGCATTTGTGTGGCACCATTCGCCAAAAGCCTTATATTCCTAAGGAACTTATGGAGAAGGTGCTTCCCCCAAAGGACTCAGTGGCAGTGTTCAATTACGAAAACAATCTAACTCTACAGTGTCAGCAAATTAATAGGACTAAGAAGGTGATGCTATTGAGTTCCCTGCATCATGATCCGTCTGAAGTCGAAAAAAGGGAGACCGACATTCAGATGTTTTATAATGCGACCAAGGGAGGTGTAGATACATTCGACCAGATGTGTTCTACATCTAGTTGTATTCGTAAGTCATGGCGCTGGCCTCTGACTCTCTTTTACGGGATATTGAATATAATAACGGTATATTCTTATATTCTCTATACGCGCTTGCCCTTCGCCAAGACAATGCTAAGGCGAACGTTCCTCAGAGATATCGCCTACGAGTTGTGTTCTCTCCAGGCAATACATCGGTATCTAACATCACACAGTCTGTCGAAGGGACTCCGTCAAATCATGGTGGATATTTTCAAGATACCTGAGCAGGAACCACCAAGACCTCAAATTGCCGTTGGCCACATAAAACTCCCTAAAAGGATTCGCTGTCACAGCTGCCCACCTAGGGACGACCGCAAGACAAACACTGCGTGTCTCCGGTGCAAGAGTCCTGTTTGTCTGATCCACCAGAGTGTCCTCTGTCCAAACTGTAACGCAGCGTTATTTGTAAGTTACAACATGAAAATTTTGTTTACTTCTTTTTTGATTGAATATCATCAAATTTTTCTAGCTAAAATATTATATTGTTTTACAATTTTTTTTTTCGATTTTATTTCCCTTCAAAAAAATTTTGGGGGGGGTCAGAATTCTAATTCTATAGTCGTGAAATAATCGACAATCATCCAGCAACCCACCATACAATTTTTATGCATATCCAAGAATAATTAGATTAGTAAATAACACCTTGAAATTGACATACCCTTCATACATTTCAGGTGGCAGATTAGGGAGTCTGAGTCAGTGTGGTTGGCGGCCATTTTGTGGACATATCCGAAGCGTAAGTTGCCCTATCTTTATATATTCCTGTTCCCTATTGAATTTGTGATATTTTGGTATATTTTTACCTGCATAATTATCTTATTATATAATAAATATATGTATTTTTTTACAAAATTTCTAAGTACTCAAAAAATTACCTTTAGATATGGCCCCTGATATAAATGTAATTTACAAAATAATGAAGATTTTTTTACATATTTCTATTTTAGGATAACATATGTTTTTTCCCTAAAAAAATAGCCACTTCCTATTTCATTTGGGCACCCAAAAAAATTCATGAAATTTGGACAAATTTTTTTGGCCAAAAAAAGTTACCCTTTTTTTCTCATTTCAGATCTTCACCTCCATGGGTCTGACTTCTTCCAAAACACATCAAGATGTGTCCTGAACATTCAAGAATCAATTCCTAAAAGGATTTGTGTATATATGTATAAATTTTTTCTATGAATTTTTATGTAAGGTGTTTTTTTCTACTTAATTTTTTAAAATATTTATAATAAATAGTTTTTCTGCAGATGAGTAGTATTTATCTTTACAGTAGTTTTAAGCATTCGTTGAATTTTTTTTGGCAAAAAAAAAATAAAAAAAAGGAGGTTACTGCAAAAACAGATTTTTCAAGAATTTTTTTTTTGCGTCGGGGTCGCACGCGACCGAGTATACCCTTAAAGGGGTGTCCGAGTAGCGTACCTATCCAGGGTTAAAACATGTGTTCATTGTAGGAGATTCAACAACAGAACTTTCCAGTTGAATCAAAATGTTTATAGAGAGTTTAGGTCTGACCCACCATCTATTCCCTCCAATAATTTTTTATTGACTACCTAGGTCCCTTTACAGTTAAAAAGGACTCTGAATCTCAAAAGGTTTGGATACTCATTTTTGCATGTACTTGGAGTCGAGGAATTGATCTCAGAACATGTAATGACCTCTCGGTCAAGGAGTTTTTAAGATCATTTCAACTTCATTGTTTTAGTTATGGAATACCACAGCTTGTTGTCAGTGACCTAGGTTCTCAGCTTGTTGCAGGCGCCAACATAATTCATGATTTTATCAGTGATCATGACACTCGGCTTTACTTTGAGGAGAACAATGTGAAGCCCTTAACCTTTAAACAATACTTTAAGGATTGTAGTAAACTCGGTTCCTTGGTTGAGACGTGTGTAAAAATGGTAAAAAGACTGCTCTTTGGTTCTATTAAGAATTGGGTTTTATCTTTTACAGAGTTTGAATTTGTTGTAGAACACACTATACATCTGGTTAATGAGCGCCCCATTGCATTTAAAAATGGATTCAGGGAAGCTAATGTTAATGATGTACCCGAACCTATAACCCCAGAGAAATTGATAAGAGGATACGATACCCTTTCATTAAACCTAATTCCTTCACTGCAAGCAATGCCTCATGATCCAGACTGGCAAACACCAATTAGTTCAACTAGTCGTATCAATGATGAGTTTGAGAAACTTCGTAAAGTTAGGCAAAATTTGATTGAGAATTATCATTCGGAGTTTCTAGGAACACTTGTATCACAAGCAGTTGATAAGAAGGATAGGTACCGTCCAGCCCAGCAACATAATATCAAGGTAGGGGATATAGTCCTTTTAAAGGAACTTAACACTAAACCTAGCAGCTATCCTATGGCTATTGTCCAGAAACTTGAAGTCAATAGCAAAGGTGAGGTAACTGGAGTGACCCTTTTAAAGAGTAAGACCAAGGAAATTATAAAACGTCACATCTCGCTTTAATTCCTTATCTAGAGGTAAAGTATTTGGGTGAAGATGATTGTATCCCTACCCCTGATGTTGAATAAGATGATGACACTAATAATCTTCGTGTTCGCAGGAAGGCTGTGATATTAAGTGAGCAGCGAACACAAGATTATTTGAATATGTAGATTAAGTATGACTGAATTTTTATACAATTTACATATCAAATTGTATTCCTGGCCTACAATGTCCAGAAAATTACGAATATAATTCCTAACTTTCCATTTTTGTTTGTATTAATCGCATATTTTGACTCAAAGGGAATAGGTGGTTGTTTGATAGTTTTAAGTTGGTATTGAATTAGCTTGTTTTTCACTTTTTAACCATCTTCCATTGGTTCCCTTATTACCTTGTTATAACTATACAATCTGATATTGTTATGTACTGAAAGACAGAAGCAGAGACATCTCCATCAGCAGTATGGCAGCAACTCCTCCTCTAAGCCTTCTGTGAAATTACTAATATTCGTTTTCATGTGTTTTTCGCAGATGCGTTTCTTTATCGATAATTATACAGTGAGGAATATGTACAATAAGTGGATGTTGTAAAACCCCCACTGGACCACTGGATAGCTTCTTCGATTGGTTTGCCACGACCATGTGCCACGTAGAGACGTAAGCAGTTTTGAAGTCCTCGTCCTCGAGTTATGACCAAGGGTTTACTTTGATGTATTCAGCATCGTTGTGTGTGATTGAGCCCAAGTGGAGTCCTTGC
Source organism: Palaemon carinicauda (assembly GCF_036898095.1). Taxonomy (NCBI): domain Eukaryota; kingdom Metazoa; phylum Arthropoda; class Malacostraca; order Decapoda; family Palaemonidae; genus Palaemon; species Palaemon carinicauda. The sequence goes on from NW_027171566.1 coordinate 460,747, forward strand.
TTGATGTGTCGCATAATTGGCTCCTTTATCTACAACTTGCTCTTGTGGTGAACGTCGTCGTCACTTCCACTTATATGCCTCTCTGGACAATAACAGGTATGGGGTTCAACTGAAGGAAACAGGTTTTAGTTTGATTCCTTGTTATTGCCAGTACTTTCATTTATATTTAAGTAAAGGTCTTGCTAAATTGTTAATTAATAAATAACTATTCTTGGCCCTTTTGAGTCAATTTATTCATATAAAATTTCCATGTTATTTGCGTCAAAGGTTGCATTATTATGAAGTTTATGGCTTTGGTTGATTTCAATTTGTGCTAAGCCCTGTATAAATTTTTGCAGCTTAATTTAGAGTAATTCTGGGGAAATTTAATCTGACCTACTGTTTCCATGTCCCTAATAGGGATATTGTTCATATATTTTTAGGACAGAGTGGTTGTGAGCTAAACATATTCACTGAATATGACTTTCTTGGTTCGTCTACGTTTTGAATGAGGTCCTTTCGTCGACAGGAATTCAATTTAACTATAAAGCGGTCTAACATACGAATTAACTATTTGGCTTGCCACCTTCAGCGTGTTTGTTGTTAATTTTAAGGTGTTAATAATTATATTAATCTGTGCTAAGGCTGTTTAAATTACTTTCCTAAGTATTGTATAGATGCAAAATAAGACTGGGCCAAGTACAACTGGAACACCACTTATTTTCTTGTTAAGGTTATTGTACTGATAAAGTGAAGGGTTTCTGGTTTCAGTTTCATCTGAAGAAATGCTCCTCACCGGATCGTTAGCCTTCATTTAGAAAAATATCTAAAAAGCCTTCAATTTAAGGGTGCCGGTTTAGTAGGTGGCCTACATTTCGAATATGGCCTACGCAGTTCTACCTGTTTTAGTATGTGACCTAACCTTACCTGACTGTACCTAACATAACCTAACAAGCCAGGTAGGGAGCATATTAAACCAGATAAAAAAAGGTAGGCCACATACTAAACCAGCACCGATTCAAGTCGCATAGAAAAGGATTTGCTATTCTTTCCGTAAAGTTTTAGGTTCTATTAATAGCACTTTTTTTTATTTGAGGATACTATAAATGTTCCATAATCTGCATAAAAATAATAAGTAAACGAATTCATAATTCCACCACCGAGTTACAACAGCAATTCCCATCCGTCCCCACCTCAGTATTTGACAGTAGGCTGTTCCATTTACCTACTTGCAAGCTCTCGTCGATTATGAGTCTTATTAATTCCATAATTTTAGTAGATTCTGGTATTCAAAGAAAGTTTATAATGTTTTTCGTATGTATTGTGTAATTTATCACAATAAGATTTTAAGATATGTGAAAAGTTGCAAGATTATGGTGTGTTCATCTGGAAACAAGCTCTTATCGTTGACTTCAGTTGGTGTTATTAAATACTTTATAATATCTTCTCATTAACATTATTTATTGACAAAACATATCTGAGGGAGAAATTTAGGTTAGTAAATAAGTTTTGATTAAAGTAATGTCTTTGTGGTACAAACAATACAATATAAACTTCTTTGTGGTATAAACAATACAAATAAATTATCTGTGCAGAATAAACAGTACAATTTGATCAGACGCTCAGCTTAACAACACTTTACGTGAGGTGACAACTGTCATGATCCATTGCTGGTAAATTCAGGTAATTGAACTGATTCTACTTGTAATTAAATGAATGTAATAAGGAGCAGAACTTAATCTGTACTCCTCAAAAACTAACAAGTGATTATATAATTTTCAATCAAACAACGCATGGAGAAGGACTGATCACTTTGTTACTTTTAGATATCCGAGAAAGAAACACAAATGCGAGATAATTTGTATTTCTTGATAAATTTATTTTTCTATAAATGAAATAGTTAGTATTTTTATATTTTTTATTTTCATTTGAAAGTAAATATAAAATATTGTTGATTTTACTTAAAATGTTGATGTGCAATCAGGGAAAATCTTCACACCCAAAAAACGCTGTGATTTATTAAGAACCGAGAACTAGAAGCATTTCACACAAAGTCTCTCTCTCTCTCTCTCTCTCTCTCTCTCTCTCTCTCTCTCTCTCTCTCTCTCTCTCTCTCAGACATAAAGCTGAAGCCTAGAGGCCAATCAAGAGCATGGGTCCATGCAACTTTATTGCTGTCCTTAAGGTTCAAAGGTTTCTTAAGAATAACAGAGGCAAGAGACAATAATAATACCTTAAATGAAGGACAATACCCTAGAGACTGACCATATATGAATAACCCCCTCTCCACCCTTAGTAGCACAAGGCTGGACAATCTAACAAGTCAGCATAGAAGAGTCTTACAAACTGCCTATGCAAGAGACAGTGTATTGCATAAGGCAAGGCAATCTCAGCTCATTCCCGGACTGAGAGGATCTCTCTGCCAGTGCTAGTACGTGCTTACCCGGCACAGGAGACACCAGTCTCCCTTCTGTGCCTGCCATGTCTGTCTTCTATTTAGGTGTCTGGGCATGGACTCACTTATACAAAGAGAACAGACACTGCAAGAAGTATTCTGTGAACTGCAAATGTCAATTCTGCAGGGATTATGAATGGCACAGTGTCAACATATTCATTCTGGTTGTTGTGGGAATCAAGAGCAAATCTGTCCAGGAGGATTTTTTCTCCATTCACCAAGTCAAATGCAACTGCAGAAACTGTGAGTTTGCATCAGAAAAAGTATGCAACCACTTTGAAAAGCATGGATCCTTTGACCTTTCAAAGATCAAGTAAAAACCTTTAATAACTGTCCAAACCTCCTCTTCAAAAGGCAATGCTTTGAAGACCACTGCTGCATATCCTGCTGTAACCAGAACTCCTATGCAGGCCTAATTCCCTGTGCCTGTAGGAGCACCAGCGACCAAGAAGAAGAAAGCTAAAGACCAACCTGCTGGCTCCACACCTTTCCTTGCTGGCGCACCACTGACCAATGCTCCTGCACAAAGCACTAATACATCAGCCATGGACACCAACCCTTCTGCTGCCACTCCTGAACCATCACTGAATGACATGTACCTCACTGTGAAAGAAATGGCTGACACCCTGTTAAAAAGACTTCGGCAGGAAGATCCAGTGACGGTTCTACTCGTTGATGAATCACCTTCTGCTCCAACTCCTGCTGTTGAACCAGACCCAGAGCCACGACCCACCTTAATTGACCCAAAGCAGCTACCTTAGGTGGTATCCTTCATTTAGGTCGTATCTATTTTCTTTGTTTTACTTTTGAAATATGGTTTTTCATATTTAATTTCTTGTGTTTGAAACATCTCAAGTTGCAAAATGCAGTCTCGGACAAATATCAACGTCAGGAGCAATCAAATTACACCAAGAACAACAATTATTTTCTTGTTGAGGTTATTATATTCTTAAAGTTAGGGGTGTCTGGTTCCAGGTTAACGTTAGCCTCCATTTCTTTATCTGGTAGAAATATGTCTAAAAAGCCTTCGATTTAAGGGTGCCGGTTTAGTATGTGGCCTATCTCTCGATTACAGCCTACCCAATTCTATCTGTTTTAGCATGTGGCCTAACCTAACCCTACCTGACCTAACCTAACCTAACCTAACATAACCTAACAAGCCCGATAGGCCGCATACTAAACCAGAATAAAAAAAAAAGGTAGGCCACATACTGAACCGACACTGATTTAAGTCTGCATAGAAAGGGTTTGCTATTCTTTCCATAAAGGTTTTGGTTCTATTAAACAGATTTGAGCAAAGCGAAAAATCTATTTTCGCGATATATGGCCATGTCGTCCTGATGGAAGGTTCTTTTAGGAAGCTTTCTAAGGGATATTTGGCTACAGTGATACTCCCAGAGAATTAACTATAGGTCTCCAGAATTCTAACTCCTGGCGCGAGTATCCTTAATATAACTTTTAAGGATATCGCATAATATCAGGGGACGTATTTCTTGATACAACACATAGCAATCTTCACCCCGAATAGAGTTTTCACTTTGAGGGGGAAGAGTGGCGAGTTTGAAGGGGAGCCGTTATCAAGGCTACCCAATTAATCCCCTCCCAGTACTAATATGGCGTAACTATTCCTTGTTGCATTTAAGTTTGGATAGCCCCATATTTGTGTAGGGAGGGCCCATCAGGACGATAAGGCCATATCACCCCAAAATAAATTTTTTGCTTTGCTCAAAATCGGTTTTTTGACCTCAGCCATGTCGTCCTGATGGGTGTATACTAGAGAATTACTTGAAAGTACCATATCTGTGTATTTGTATAAGTGTCTTTACTTTGAATGAGTTGCTTATATGGTCTCCTAGACCTTTACATATGACATAACCATTATTTGTCAATTCCACTAAGAAACAAAAATGCAAAGTATTCAGAATTTCTACTTGGATTCAATTTTACATAAATTTAGCAGGCAGTATATATATATATATATATATATATATATATATATATATATATATATATATATATATATATATATATATATATATATATATATATATATATATATATATATATATATATATATATATATATATATATATATATATATATATATATATAAAGTCCATCTGGTGGTAGTCCAACTGAATGGCAACAGCATCAAAGTCAATGGAATGAAGGCGACAGAGAGAGAGAGAGAGAGAGAGAGAGAGAGAGAGAGAGAGAGAGAAAGAGTGCCATTGTAATGAGAATTACTTTATGGAATCTCATGAGATTTGAAAGGTGTTCTCTAAGGCGGCTGCTAAGTCCGTGTACTAGGGAAAAGGTACAGGAGTTTTATTGGTGTGAGTGAACTGACAGGGATTTCATCCTGTTGAAAGCCTTCAATATGTACTGCACTGTTGCCAACTCATATCGCTACCTTTTCTCCAGATTTGTAGCACGTATCCTCTAGATTTACGCCATATTTTTCTTTAGTGCTCTGGAAAATCCTCTAGATCTTCATAATAATTTACTCTACTTCTATGGAAAGGATAATTGAAAAGACTTTTGAAATAAAATATATATACTGAAAAAAGGTAAAACAAACAAAATACAAAACAAAAAAATCATTAAAGCACAATGTTAAATTCTTTATAAAAAAAAGAGTGGGGATAGGAACTTTAACAAAATAATAAAAAAATTATGTTAATAATTCATACTTAAAAGATTTTCTTGGTCTCTCTCATCAGAATAACTGATGGACATCTGAACAGCTTCAAATTCGTCAAGTAACATGATGGTACCGACGCTAACTGGTATTCCGCAACACCTTGCACGCCTACTTGATTTCGACTTTCCCGTTTTTTGTAGGTTTCATCGTGTCCTATCTTATCCAAAACTTCACGAGGATATGAATAATTACAACAGCACCCTCTCAGCCTTTTCAGCCCATATTTCACATGAAGGATTGCATTTACAGTCTCTCTGTTCATTTTGTTTTGTAGTTTTTATTTTGTGATATTCAAGTGGCTGAAAATCCTTTCGAAATCGGCATTGGAGTGCGGAATTATTAATACCTAAAACTGATACCAATACTCCAGATTTTACTCTATACTCCAGGGCCGATTCTTTAACTCTAGTTTTATAGCTAATAGTCAAAATCTGGAGTAGAAATAAAATACTCCAAAATGGCATCACTGATGCACTATTATCTTATTAACTTCCTTTCTCTAAGGCTTGGCATTTTATTAATATAGATTTTAGAGGCAGAGCATGTGAGTGCTCATTGATTTTAGAGGCAGAGCATGTGAGTGCTCATTGCCTGTCAAGAATGATTCAAATAGATTGGTTCCGCTTCGCAAGATGTAACAACCCACCTTGAAAACACGACTGGATTTTAAATAACTCTTCTAAGGAACTGGTATTTTTATGAGAAAAACTCAATAATCCCAGAATGAAATTGTATAATATTCTCAAAACCTAATTTTGATATAAAAATGCGCTCAATGATAATAATATTATATTGAACATCTTTTTATGTTTATTTTAAAGACTCGTTCAATTCCTTGTCTTCTCATACACACAATTTGAAGCGAACGTAGGTGTCTGTAGTTTTTGGGGACAGGGCGATATCTTTCTTATTACTAGCCAAATCGTTTTTCATTATGAGGAAGATGTTCTTTACAATGATCAAATATACCATAATATGATGTTATTTTATCATTTTGAATGATATCATAATTTATCTTTACCACGGCAATATTTTCAGTTCAGCACGGTATGAACACAAGTCACGGGTAGCTCCTGCTTAGTTTCCAATTTTCCCGATAGATAGAGCCTGTGTCATCCCAGTCTAAGAAACGTTCGGTTTTACAGTTTAACCCTGGATAGGTACGGTGGGTCGTCCGCGACCCCGAGCGTAAAAAAAAAACAGGTTTTTCTCACGTGACTCACCCCCGTGACTGAATTTGTGGGTGATCGACCTGCAGGAGGTGTCTCGCCTACACGCTCTAGTAGTGTCCAGATGTGCATTGCTGTAGCTGTACTCCTTCCCCGATTTCTGAGACGTGTCGGGGTCGAGCGCGACCGAGTATACCCTTCTAAGGTAATTTGCATAATTATCAAAGTTATTACGTATTATGAAATTGTCGTAGAATGGTGCAACTTGTATAGGTTATCAGTTGTGGAAAGTCTTGGTGGATTGTTTGGCTACCATGTGCATGATTTTTTTTTTAGTTAAAATGTCGTTCATCACCACGAGGACCATTTTACCGCGAGTGCCCCTTTTTAATTTTTTATCATTTTTTTGCCAAGTCATTTTTCCGTAAGATATTGCCGAATAGTGTCGTAAAACTTTTGCTTTTTTAGTGTTGGAAAGTGTGTCTAGATGATCTGGCTACCCATACGTGACTTTGTTTTTGTTAGATACGACGTAGTTATTGGTATATTGGGTATTTAACTGCGGTTGCCAATTTCTGTTTTTTTCAAATATTTGTAAAAATTTACTACGTAGTAAGGAATTGCCGTATATTATTGATTTCTTTTCATGTTTATGTGTTAGAAAGTGTGCCTTGATGGTTGGGCTAACACGTGCATGTCTTTTTTTTTATCTGAGATGCCGTATATTAGAATGTTGGGCATTTTACCGCGAGTGCCCCATTTTCAATTTTTTTCATTTTTTTGCCAAGTCATTTTTCCGTAAGATATTGCCAAATAGTGGCGTAAAACTTTTGCTTTTTTAGTGTTGGAAAGTATGTCTAGATGATCTGGCTACCCATGAGTGACTTTGTTTTTGTCAGATACGACGTAGTTATTGGTATATTGGGTATTTAACTGCGGTTGCCAATTTCTGTTTTTTTTCAATATTTGTAAAACTTTACTACGTAGTAAGGAATTGCCGTATATTATTGATTTTTTTTTCATGTTTATGTGTTAGAAAGTGTGCCTTGATGGTTGGGCTAACACGTGCATGTCTTTTTTTTTTATCTGAGATGCCGTATATTAGAATGTTGGGCATTTTTCCGCGAGTGCCCCTTTTTATTTGTTTTGCATTTTTTTGCTTAGTCATGTTACCGTAAGGAATTGGCAAGTAGTGTCGCAAAACTTATATTTTTATAGTGTTGGAAAGTGTTTCTAGATGATCTGGCTACCCATGCCTATTTTTTTTTTAGCCAGATATAGCGTATATATAGGTATGTGTTCGATTTTCCTGTGATTGCCATTTTTTCGTTTTTTTCCATTTCTTTCAAAATTACTACGTACTAAGGAACTATCACAGAGTAATGATTCATTTAGATGTTTATTTGTCGGAAAATGTGCCTTGATGGTTTTCCTAGCACGTGACTGAATTTTTTTTTTCTGAAATGCCGTATATTAGAATGTTAGCCATTTTTCCGCGAGTTCCCCTTTTTATTTGTTTAGCATTTTTTTTGTTTAGTCATGTTACCGTAAGGAATTGGCAAGTAGTGTCGCAAAACTTATATTTTTATAGTGTTGGAAAGTGTTTCTAGATGATCTGGCTACCCATGCCTATCTTTTTTTTAGCCAGATATGGCGTATATATAGGTATGTGTTCGATTTTCCTGTGATTGCCATTTTTTCGTTTTTTCCCATTTCTTTCAAAATTACTACGTACTAAGGAACTATCACAGAGTAATGATTCATTTAGATGTTTATTTGTAGGAAAATGTGCCTTGATGGTTTGCCTAGTACGTGGCTGAAATTTTTTTTTTCTGAAATGCCGTATATTAGAATGTTGGCCATTTTTCCGCGAGTGCCCCTTTTTATTTGTTTTGCATTCTTTTGCTTAGTCATGTTACCGTAAGGAATTGGCAAGTAGTGTCGCAAAACTTATATTTTTATAGTGTTGGAAAGTGTTTCTAGATGATCTGGCTACCCATGCCTATCTTTATTTTTAGCCAGATATGGCGTATATATAGGTATGTGTTCGATTTTCCTGCGATTGCCACTTTTTCGTTTTTTCCTATTTCTTTCAAAATTACTACGTACTAAGGAACTATAACAGAGTAATGATTCCTCTAGATGTTTATTTGTCGGAAAATTTTGTTTACTTCTTTTTTGATTGAATATCATCAAATTTTTTTAGCTAAAATATTATATTGTTTTACATTTTTTTTTTTCGATTTTATTTCCCTTCAAAACATTTTTTTTGGGTCAGAATTTTAATTTTATAGTCGTAAAATAATCGACAATTATTCAACAACCCACCATACAATTTTTATGCATATCCAATAATAATTAGATTAGTAAATAACACCTTGAAATTGACATACCCTTCCTACATTTCAAGTGGCAGATTAGGGAGTCTGAGTCAGTGTGGTTGGCGGCCATTTTGTGGACATATCCGAAGCGTAAGTTGCCCTATCTATATATATTCTTGTTCCCTATAGAATTTGTGATATTTTGGTATATTTTTACCTGCATAAATATCATATTATATATTAAATATATGTATTTTTTTACGAAATTTCTAAGTACTCAAAAAATTACCTTTAGATATGGCCCCTGATATAAATGTAATTTACAAAATAATGAAGATTTTTTTACATATTTCTATTTTAGGATAACATATGTTTATTCCCTAAAAAAATTAGCCAATTCCTATTTCATTTGGGTACCCAAAAAAATTCATGAAATTTGGACAAATGTTTTTGGCCAAAAAAAGTTACCCTTTTTTTCTCATTTCAGATCTTCACCTCCATGGGTCTGACTTCATCCAAAATACATCAAGATGTGTCCTAAACATTCAAGAATCAATTCCTAAAAGGATTTGTGTATATATGTATAAACTTTTTTTTATGAATTTTTATGTAAGGTCTTTTTTTTTCTACTTAATTTTTTAAAATATTTATAATAAATAGTTTTTCTGCAGATGAGTAGTATTTCTCTTTACAGTTGTTTTAAGCATTCATTGAAGTTTTTTTTGGCAAAAGAAAAAAGGAGGTTACTGCAAAAACTGATTTTTCAAGAATTTTATTTGGCGTCGGGGTCGCGCGTGTCCGAGTATACCCTTAAAGGGGTGTCCGAGGAGCGTACCTATCCAGGGTTAATACTGTTCCGTCAATCTACATATTTATTCTTTGGTTAAGCTTGTAGTTTTTAGGGACACGTCATTTATAGTGAAATTTGATACTTCTAGGATAATGATCATGAAATGTTAGGTTAGGGAAAGGTCGTCACAATGTGTCGTCTGCTGAAGCCACGGCCAACTTACTCGATCGTAAAATTCCCTGCAAGCATTGTTTCCTACCTGACTATAACAACACCCGTTTGGCGGCGCTTGGTTAGCCTATCAGCTGGTGGCGCAAGCTCGAACAGTTATCGATGTTCGGACTTATGTTTTCGCTAATTCCAACAATCTTCATTTTTAACCTCTTGTTAAGATTGTTATTTCGTTGGGACACGTCCTGAAATTATGCCGAATACTAATTTGTTTTATATACAACCAAAGGTTAGGTTAGCCAACATCTAGTTAAGATATTTCGGTATATAAAGCCAGTGTCAAACAAAGCAACCGAACTAACCCTTTCGTTGGCCGCGTGATTTCAAGTTTTTAATCACCCCCCCCCACATGACCCGAGATTGACCTGGAGTCTCTTTGAGCGATGTTGCTGAGTTTATCACTCATATTGATCAAATTGATTCGATTAAGGCTAAGGTATATACACCTACGTGATTTTACTCGAGTTGCCCCGAATTTTTTCATTATTTATTTCAAGAAGGCCTCTTAGGGGATTTTAGGGGTCCATGTGAGAAGTGTAAAATTGGTGAAGGTGCAAGAACCCGAGGATTTTGGGTTTAGTGACATTGAATATTAAGGTAAGCCTGAGTAACTTTTTTATTATGACAATGTGGTTTATAATTTTGGGTGCTGCCCATACCTTTTTTTTTGTGTAGGAGAGAGACTTACGAAGGGGGTCCGGGGGCTCGCCCTCGGGTAGGGGTAGTGACCTGGGAACTACTAGGTTCGATTAGGTTGGGTTTGTGGGGTTTGTATATTAGCGACAGTGGTTGGGGGGTCGCAGGGGGCCGTTAGCCCCCCGGTTAGGTCACGAGGAAGGTAAGGACATGGCTTGTAAGCCAGGTTAGGAGGGGAATTTTGGGTTATTTGTCCATTTTTCTCGCACATTTCCAACATCCATGACCAGAATGGTCCTAGTATGTAGATTGTTGGGACATGCATTTACAAAACTAATTAATTTAATATCATTTCATTCCGTGACCATTCCCGGGAAAAATAGCTGATTTCGGACTTTTTTTACTCGATTTTCAGACGGTCAAAGGGCTGTCCCCATAAACTACAAAGGCTCCTTTTTATGAGAAAACTCAATAATTCTAGAATGAAATTGTATGATACTCTCAAAATCTAATTTTGATATAAAAATGCGCTCAATGACAATAATATTATATTGAACATCTTTTTATGTTTATTTTTAAAACTCATTCAATTCCTGGTCTTCTCATACACACAATTTGAAGCGAACGTAGTTGGAGCTAGGGAAAGCGTCTCGCTTGAAAATTATTGTCTTCATAAAACCAGTTACAAGGAGCTCAGATGAGTTTCCAATACTAGAAACCAAAATTCCTGAGCACAAAAGAATACTATATTGTCTGGAGGCAACTGTAGGGTCTTGAATATTCGCATGCATACCACGAATATTGCAATACAGTAGACTACACTAACGAAAATTAGAATGTGCTGGTCCCGGACAGGATAAGAACTAATGGCAATAAAACAAAAAGATTCATTATGCTTAAAAACTAAATTAACGAGAAAGGGACTTTGACGTAGGAAAAATATATTTTTGGGTGAGATAGCCATGTTGTCCTGATGAAGAACTAAGTGATATCATCAAAAGGTACAAAGATCTTGAACAAATTAAAGTCCATCGTAATGCGCATGATGGCAGTCAACCAGCATTGCATATTTTTGCCGATGCTTCCAATCTCGCTTTCGGAGTAGCTGCTTACATAGTCACCCAGGAAAGTAATTCTTGCCTCCTTACGGCTAAAGCCCGAGTTACCCCTAAGCGTATGTTGGAAATGGATGAAAGTTTAACCATTCCCAAACTTGAGTTAACTGCACTCTTATTGGGCTGTTGTTTAGCCAAACACTTGTCAGAACTGCTCCCTGGCATGTACGCTTCGGTCACTGTTTGGTTCGACACTTCAACTGCCCTCCAGTGGGTCCATAATTCTAAAGGTAACTCCCCTTACGTCCTTAACCGTCTGGAGGAGATAATCATCATTAAATTAACTTGTAATATTAACCTGAAGCATGTCCCCACTAATAACAATCTTGCGAACTTGGCATCGTGTGGTGTCGCTGTCAGGCATATTCTTAAGAATAAATTTTGGCTACAAGGCCCTCCTTGGCTCAGTAACCCTTCAGAGTACCCCGATCAAAGCAGGGTCTCTATTAACACCGAGATATGTTCATGCCCTATTTGGCTCGATCCCCCCAGAGTACGACTGTTTAATCATTACAGCTCTCTTGACGACGCGATCAAGTGCTACACTGCACTCCTTCGTTTAAATCCCCAATGGTTACAACATTGCCCTAATCTAACCAATAAATTCAACCTTCCACCCTTAACAGTCATGTTGAAATGTTCCCAGGCCAAAAGTTATCCTAACATTCTGAAGCAAGTGCAAGGTGAAGACGTTCGTCTCAATTCGGACGAACGAGCTTTCATCGGCCAACGTAAACCTTACCTGGATAACCAAGGTCTTCTCAAAGCTAGTTCCCGTCTCAGTAATGCTCATGTGGAATTAGATTATGTAGATCCCATTTTGCTGGAACATCAATGTGCCCTTTGGACACTTATTATCAAACATTGGCGTGAACGTTTGCTACACTGTAATACTTCAACACTCCTTGTTGAATTAGGTAAACAGTTTTGGGTTCCCCAAATACGGCAGCAAATCAAGAAAATTTTGCGCCGTTGCATCCATTGCCGGAAGGTGCAGCGGCCCTGTACCCAATGCCTCCATTAGCCCAGTATCATCTCAATCGCCTCATTTCAAGAGTCCCCTTCCGAGTAACTGGCTTAGATTTCACTGGAGCTTTTAAGGTATACAATTCACATGTAGATTTTGTTTTCATCTTACTTTTCACCTGCGCAGTAACCAGAGCCGTAGCTCTAGAAGTCACAACTTTGTTAACGGTCATTGAATTTGTGCAAGCAGTGCGCAGATTTGCCGCTCGATTTGGTATGCCAGACTGTGTTGTCTCTGATAATGCTTTCACTTTCCAAGCTGGTCAAACTCTTCTAACTGAACTTATGCATCACCCTGTAATCGATGGGTTTAAATCTTCCCATAACCTGACATGGAAATTCATCACTCCCCGTGCCCCTCGGCAGGGAGCTTTTATGAAAGGCTAATAGGCTTCACCAAACTTAATTTAAGGAAAGCCATGTATCACTTGTATCTTACCTATAATGAATTTGTCACTTTGGTACAAGAAGACGAATGCGTCATCAACGATAGACTTTTAGTTTACTTGGATGTCAACGACGTTACTGATACCCCCTTGACTCCGAATCATCTGCTTTACGGTCGAACCCTCTCGCTTGCTCCTCAGGTCCTTATGACCGACCTCGATGAACCCACATATAGGGAAGGGAACAGCCTCCCAGCTAGTTATCAGAAACTCACAAACATGTTGCAAGTGTTTTTAAAACGATGGACTCAGGATTATGTCAATTCCCTTCGTGAACGTCACTTAAAAAATAATCGTATCCACCCTGTGCCTTCTAAAAATGGAGATTTATGTTTGTTAATTTTGGATGAAGTAAATCGGGAAGATAACCCATGGCCCGTATCCTTGAAACCTATCCCGGTCAAGATGGTCATATTAGATCTGTGAAGGTGCGCACCCCTCATGGAATATATGTGCGTCGCATTAACCATCTTATCCCATTGAAGATAAATGTCGCAGGTCCCTATATCACTGAACTGGAGCAAGGTGGTCCTGATGCGCTCACGACACCCCAGTTACCAGATCCTCCCTCAGAGGACCCTCTAAATAACGCTTCTTCTGATGATGTCGCCCCTCTTCCCAAACCTGATCCTTTGTCCTCTCGAGGGCAACCTTGTAGGGCGGCGGCAGATAAAGCCCGTGCCTTATTCCAGAAAGTGCTGTAAATTTGAAAGGGATAGGGAATGCCCCCTTCCTTCCATACCCTCCCTGTTGTTAGTAGAACCCCCCTTCTCTCACGCTCTTACTTGGCAGGGTGTGGAAATTCTTTCCACACTTTAATTTAGTAATCCCCGTCATTCCATATTTTTTTTTTGGTTGTTATTTTCTGGGTTTTACGCATCTCGTTTTTCTTTTGTTTCCTTTGTAACCTTCATTATTATACCCTTAAATATTCATTGTTGCTAACATGTCCATCATTCCCCTGTAATTCTTTACCTTTCATCACCTCATTCCTCTGTAGATGATTTTATCTCGTATCCTGAGCTCACCGTACATTGCTCTGACGATGCAACCGACCGTCAACAATTTTTAAAACAGCGCTTGGTTGCGTTCTGTTCCAAATGCTCTTGAAGCTTTGGATGTTTAACCACAAATGGTTTGTATTTAAGTAACTCTTTAATTTAAGTAACTCATTGATCTTAGCGTATTGCTATTTACATCTCGATACCTATTTATAAGTCTGTTTAGCTAGGATTGTTTCCTGTGTTATTGAACTTCACTAAATGCCACTTAATTTTTTTGTATGTATTAAAAATCAGGAAGTGTGGAAGGCGGACGTAGGCATAGCCCCTTCAACTTAGACGTCGTTTTAACTTAGGCGTCGGTTCAACTACCTGTTGGTCAAACAGTTACTGACCAAAAGTATGCCTTGCTTTGAGCCATTATTTAGAAGATAAGCTTACGAAGACAAAACACGTCAGTGCAGAACTGAAGATGCACCGTGTTCTTAACAGTTTACAAGATGCTTCCACTACGTCTACAATCAACCCTCAAGAGCGTGAGTACTAATTAACGGTGCTCAACCCTGGCCAAGGAACTGTCCCCCTTTTTTCTTTCTAGCCTTTATTTGATGATGTGCACATTTAGCTAGGAAGTCATGTTCAAACTCTCTGGTTTAATCCTTCGTGATGTGTCCATTACTATAAGTTGTGTTCCCGTTCCCCTCTATCAAGTTTGAAATTTTTGCCCGAGAGGAATGTGTTCAAAGTGAGTAGAACTTTTGGTATTATTTCAGTCACCATTTTTACCTTCATTGGTTGATTAGTTAATTGATTATTGATTTATGATTCAATTGATTTGACCATTTTCTTGGCATTTTTTATTTTTCATATGCTATGCGGTCTTTATTCAAATTTCAATTAAGTAGTTTTGCTGGTTTTTCCTGTGTCAGTTAGGTGAAAATTACTGTTGTAATTTATAGAAATAAACGCCATTGTTAGGATAAATTATTAACTGTTTTTAACTTAACCTTTACATTTTGATATGACTAAATGAGTTAGCTCAAGAGGTGAGATATGACTTTTGGGCAAGTTTATATTCACGTCAATGTAAAGCTATCGGTGTCAATCCTTTATTGTAATGTTCTACGGTATTACCCCCGGTGGTCCTTAGGACGTTTTGACTTTTACAGTACTGCTCCCCCTAACTCTTTGTGAAACTGTCGTTAACGTAACTGATTCAGTCCAATCACACTTGATTGGGATTTACTATTCTGCGCCCTGGAGTAGCGTCTGAACATCAAGGTGATATCGGTGCCGACAGTCACGGTATAGAATAATCTTTGGACTTAAACGTGTGTAGGGAAAGCAAACCGTCTTTGTTGCGGTTCTCTAGTTTCTCAAGTGTGAGAGCGTTGGCGCTCTATCTTTCAGGCTCGAGTCCGGAAATTAGAAACGGGGAGGCCTTTCCCGGAATTATTTCCCACAGAGAGCAAATTATCAATTTTTTTGAAAGATGGGGATGTATGTATGATAGCAGCCATCTGTATGTATAATTACTGTTATCTGAAAATACGGCAGTGTAAGGGATTGCAGGGGGCACTTTGCCCCCTCATTAGGTAAGTAGGTCAGTACACTGCTTTTAGGTTACATTAGGGGGGAAAGATTAGGTTAGTTGGTGTCCATTCTTAATCTGCACGGGAGGAACTGGCCACTGTTATACATAAGCTCTGAAAGATGTTCTTTTCATCTCAAAACCCCCAGACAAAAAGGGAGTTGAACATCTCATAGATTGATAAGAAACTGGAGAATGATAGCTTCATTGTATATTTAGGCGTTGCATTATACCGAACACTATCTTTTAAGGAGCATGTAAGGAAAGTATAGGAGAAGGTAGCTTCTAGAAATAATCTCATTAGCATACTTGCCAATTCAAATGGAGGAGCAAAACCTCAAACCCTAAGACAAACAACTCAGGCATTCAACTACACTGGTGTATACTGCTCACCATTCTGGATAAGGTCTTGTCATTCTCATTAAGTTGATGCCAAACTAAAATCAAGCATGTCGCATAGTTGCTGGTGCCTTAACACGCAAACTCCTTCCAGTACTTTATAAAGTGGCAGACATTGCAGCATTGAACAGCCCATTCAAAGACACAAAATATAAACGAGAATGATGAAAGACGACCGCTATATGATCTCCAGGTGCTTAGACAAAGACTGAGATCCCGTGACAGCTTCATAACCCAATAGAGCCGGCAACTTACTGCCTAGAGCGCTGGAGAGAAGCAGATCACAACCTACCTGACGAGGCCACCCAGAGCCCATGTGAGTCTCTTCCACATGGAAGAAACTTCTGTAGAAAGGAATAGGTTACTACTAACTGAGCAAGAGCTGGAGTTGGAAGAACTAGAGACAGTCTTCATAAGTGGGATCCCAGCCGCTCTACCAATTGCCCGTGTGAGCATCCCATCCAGACAATGGACTGCATACTACGTGGGTGTGAACAATGGGTAAATCCATACAGATTTGGACCTCGACGAATGTGATCAGGCCACTATACGGTGTATTATTAAAGTTAGATCACTTGACTGATTCGTACAATTATCCTTATCAATAATCATGCTATTCCAGGCTTATGTTCATCCGCGTTAGCTCCGGACCTCCAATTTGTACAAGACCTATTTCTTAATAAATATCTTACCTTAAGTACTTGTCTACTAGATTAATCCAAATATAGGAAGGGTAACTGATGTACCCTTTACCTTCTAAAAAGGAAGCTGTGTTCCTACATATCAAAACGGGTTTTGATCGAAGCAAAAAATCTATTTTGGGGTCAGATAGCCATGTCGTCCTAATGGAAGGTTCCTTCAGTAGCTTCCTAGGGTATATTTAACTACAGTGGATATTCCCAGAGAATTAAACTAAAGGTTATCACAGAATTCTAACTTCTGGTGCGAGTACCCTAAAGGTTTCCCTCTAGGATATCGTATATCAACAGGGGACGCATGTATTAACACGCCACATAGCTATCTGCACCCTATATAGAGTTAACACTTCGATATGGAAATGTGCTAAGTAACTGAGGAGCCGTTCCAAAGTTACTCTCATCCGTGGCTACTTTTGGTACTCGAGACGTAAACAAACGGGCGCCATTGCTAAATGACGTCACGTCTGTCCTCATCCTGAGCTCAGCTCCTACCAATCTCCGCGATACAGTAGGTCAGGGAGGGGCCTGAAATGCTGAACTAGAATAGAGGGGAGGGTCCATCAGGACGACATGGCTATCTCACCCAAAAATAGATTTTTCGCTTCGCTCAAAATCCGTTTTTTGGGCTCAAGCCATGTCATCCTGATGGAAGTGTACTAGAGAATTAATGTATCATGGATTTTTTCCCCTTTTATCCAAGTGCCAAGGGCTTCGAGCAATATTTTAGTAAATGTCCTTACCAGAGATTCTATGATGAACTGGCTTCCTGCCCCCCTGGCAGGGAAGTCCTTGTGGACAAGAGGAATATCTCGAAGTGATCATTGAAGAACTACTCACCTGGGGGAGAGATCATGCTGGTCTCGGAGACAGAAAAAAGGTTAATATTCGAATAAGAATATTATCAAGGCATAGGTGAGTATATATCATAAATACTTATATTATTCTTTTAGATCAGCCAGTAAAGAGGTAAATGAAACTATAACAATCGTATATTTCTTAATAAGGAATAGGAGGGAAAGGAGACGCACATGGTAATAAAATAGACATTTTATTTTTAAGATTGCAAGTCATTATAGAGGTAATTACAATAATGATTATAGAATTTATTTACAGTAATAATGAATAATGTACATAGAAAATGAAAGACGGTGATCTCGAGTCTGAAAAGAAAAGTTTGCTTTTTAGCAACACAAGTTCTCAAGGGAACGCCAGTTTTTTTAAAGTTCATGCTCGAGAGCATGTGGCATGCTTTTAAAATTTCTATGACATTTCACTTTGATAAAGAACAGTCTATTAGAAAAACTAAGTGTCCATTAAATCACTATGTATCACGATAGGGTCAACATAGGCACCCGTAGAGTTGGAGTCCCAAATAACTCACTGTTCTATGCAGATTTAAGCAGCAGGTTTCATTACACTACCTGCAGCTACCACGAAATGCTTCACTTCGTGCACTTGTTTTGCGTAGTGCTTGAAGAACATCCGATGTC
>NW_027171567.1:7500-17500 GCF_036898095.1 Palaemon carinicauda
TTTAACAATGTGGGGTAGAAAAGTGATGTATTTAATCTGATAACGGGAAATCTAAACGAAGTCCAATGCTCAAACATATGCTGGCGTGCAAAGCTCATGCTTTGTCCAATATGAGGCTCATTACTACACAGCATTCTAGAAACTTTATTCCAGCTGTGTCCTGGTTGTGGAATGATCTTAAAAGGTAGTTGAATCTTAGGAACTTCGAATGTTCAAACTTGCTGCAAATGTTTTTATGTTGAACAGGCTGACATAAATCTTTTTATAGTTTATGTATAAAAGATCTATTTTAATGCTTCTCCATTCATCATCTCCCACTACATGCTTCATAGCCCTTAGACATGTACTGTAGGCCTGGGTCTTCTAGCTCTTCTAGTGCCAACTGAAATATGTTTTTAAGAATGATAAAAATAATAATAATAATGCACGGGAAACCTTCACATCATATACCTGTTTCACCCGCGGAGGAGTTGGGGTTATGAGGACCGAGTTTCCAGAGTAAGGCCTCTCTCTCTCACAGGCGGAGGCAACGGTTCTGGGGACACGATGTTGGGATACTCCATACATAACCCATCTGCACTCCTACGTGTTGGCAAACGGGAACATTCCAGAGCTGGTGGCCACGAGCAGTTGAAAGACCTTAAGATTGGTAGGCACTTAGATTTCACCTGAAAATATAAGAAGATATGTTACATTGGTCTTCACAAGTCTTGAGTATTCTAACTAATGCCAATAATGTTAGCTCAAATTCTGGTGCCATAATTTAATTAAAATTACTGTAAATTGCATCATAAGTCTTGAGTATTCCAACTAATGCCAATAATGTTAGCTAAATTTCTGGTGCCATAATTTAATTAAAATTACTGTAAATTGCAACATAAGTCTTGACTATTCTAGCTAATGTCACATATGTTAGCTAAACATTCTGGAGCCAAAAGTTAATAAAAATACAAGTCACTTTTTCCCGAAGAGCCAATATTCTATCAACCATTATCTATTAAGTTTTAACTTCTATCTACCATTCATGTCTGTAAAAACTGATTCCCTCTAAAATTATACTATATCTGAATTTGCAGACACAATACACATCTTAATACATAAAAACCTGTGTGATCTATTTGACTTTAACAAGGATTTTTTCAATCGCAGAACTAAAGCTAATTCTTCTAAGCACCCAGAAATTAATTCTTGAAACGTGCATCTATAATAGAGGCAAGGAAAATGTCGTGGGTCACTCCACATTGAGAGTTTATGACCGGGGTTTACTAAATAATTTCCCCATATACAAGAAGAACCCTAATTTAAGAATTGGGGAGCCCTAACCTTCAATGTTCATTCTTCCTCAGTCTTGAGTGTGTGCAAAGGTTCATTACTTCAATCGGTTATGTGGTAATGTCCCTAACTGGTAATCACCAGACTGGGGTCAGAGTCCCGTTTAAACCTCATTAGAACCTTTGGTCACTGCAACCTCACCATCTTTCTGAGCTTGGGGGTGGTTGGGGGAGTCTATAGGTCTACCTGCTTTGTCATCAGCAGCCTTTCCTTGGCCCTCCCTGATCCTAGCTTGGGTGGAGAGGGGGCTTGGGCGCTGATCATATGTATATATGGTCAGTCTCTAGGGCATTGTCCTACTTGCTAGGGCAATGTCACTGTCCCTTGCCTCTGCCATTCATGAGCAATTTTTAAACCTTTAAATGAAAGGTCAAGTAATTTGCATTTTTCTTAATTAGGTGACATGGCATCTTGTCAATGCTGGTTCAGTTGGAACAGTAGGGTGATCGTACCAGTAACCTATATTCTATTACCAAACTAATCAAAATTACCTATAGGGTGTGTGCATGGTGCTCATATTTCTTTTTTAAATGTTCCAAGCCGACCTGTGCACTACATTAGATTATGTTTAAACAATGCTAAGTTTAGAGATGATGTCACCTACGTTTTTAACTTAGTGTTTCGTATTACAATTTATGGCTTTAACTTCAGGATCAACATTATAATAATTTTGTGCTATCTTAAAGTCACTATAAACCTCGGATATCAATCACTATATTGAGTACACTAATGCGGGGAAAGTAAAATCTCAATCTTAGCACTCGTGCACTTTACCCGTCCAATAATATTGCTTCTGGTCTCTAAATCTAAATACTACCCTCGGATGTATATGGCCTAACCCACCAATGATCCATTGAACCTAAAGGGACGTAAGAGTTTGACAAACGATAAACATGCTAAGAACCACTCCTGCCATTTGGCTTTTATTCTTTTTAACTTTCCACATTTCTTTTTCAAATTTCAATCAAGAAATGTGCTATACATTCCCTCCAACACAGTTGAAAAATTTGGCAAAGTCATCCTACTTTAAACTCTATCAACACTGTCAGTTATCATATTTCATTATTAGCCTGGCCTGGGAGAGGATTCAATTTAGAAACGATGATATAACCAGACCCACAACAACTATGGCACTTATCCTGTTTCTTTACAATCTTTAAGAAATTTCATTCAACAGAAATGTTTGTAACCTCACAGGCAAATAAATACATAAACTAGAGGGGCACTTAGTAGAGCGTAGACCTCTGCCACAGCAGGTGATTTCTCGACCTTTTGCTCGACCTTGACCTTTGACCTTAACATGTATTAATTAGCGTGCATTTTCATACACTCTCATTTGAACCAAGTTTGAAGTCTCTGTGACAACGATGTTCAAACTTATAGCTGAATACGCAAATTTGACATTTTGCTTGATCGTGACCTTGACCAACCAAAATTTAATAATTTCCAGCATTTTACCACAGTTAATCCTACAAGTTTCATTACTCTACGATTAAAATTGTGGCCAGGAAGCTGTACACAAACAAACACACAAACAGGGGGTAAAACATACCCTCCTTCCAACTTCGTTGGCGGAAGTAATTATCAAGCTACACTGCATTTGACTCACCTCAAGGCAAATGGATTGGCACGAAGGTATTGCAGTGCCCACAACCGGGGTACACATGGGAGCGTAGAGGGAACATAAGAAGAATCGTAGGAAATGGCTACACCCAATGTCGACTAGGGGCATGAACTCGTGGACCTGAAAAATAAAGAGATTTTTAGTTAAATCAAATTTTATACATTTCAATAATGATTTTAATCTTTCTATTCCTGGTATAGTATACAATATGAAAAACTTAGTTTTTCTTTACTCAGTTGCATAGGCAATATATTCATGGAACCAAGGTTCCAACCTGCAGCAAATGTTTTCATGTTGAACAGGCTGGCATGTATGCATGTATGTATGTATATATATATATATATATATATATATATATATATATATATATATATATATATGTGTGTGTGTGTGTGTGTGTGTGTGTGTTAAGCTACATTAGTTGGAAAAGCATGATGCTATAAGCACAAGAGTTGCAACAGGGAAAAGCAGCCCAGTGAGGAAAGTATACATACTGTATACAGTATATATATTTTGCTAAGCTATAACCCTAGTTGGAAAAGCAGGATGCTATAAGCCCAAGAGTTCCAACAGGGAAAAACAGCCCAGTGAGGAAAGAATATATATATATATATATATATATATATATATATATATATATATATATATATATATATATATATATATATATATATATATATATATATATATGCGTAAAAATCACAAGGAAACGTGATGCTCAGGGGCAAAATAATTACAGGGAAAATGAAATTGAAAGTTGTAAGATTAAGTTCTGACTAGTTTCGTGATACTCCTCTGAAAAAGTATCACGAAACTAATCAAGACTCAATTTTAAACTTTCAATTTCATGTTCCCTGTAATTATTTTATACACACTCTATACATATATAAGCTGTACATCGGCTCCACTCATTTTTCCATAGCTAGAGTCTATTATTATTATCATTATTATTACTTGCTAAGCTATAACCCTAGTTGGAAAAGCAAGATGCTATAAGCCCAGGGGCCCCAACAGGGAAAATAGCCCAGTGAGGAAAGGAAACAAGGAAAAATAATATATTTTACGAACAATGACATTTAGATAAATATTTCCTAATATAAACTAAGAAAACTTTAACAAAAAAGAGGAAGAGAAACAAGATAGAATAGAGTGCCTGAGTGTACCCTCAAGCAAGAGAACTCTAACCCAAGACAGTGGAAGACCATGGTACAGAGGCTATAGCACTATCCAAGACTAGAGAACAATGGTTTGATTTTGGAGTCTCCTGCTCCTAGAAGAGCTGCTTACCATAGCTAAAGAGTCTCTTTTGAATAGACCTTAAGTTGTGTTATTTGATGGTAGTATGATCATTGCCCTAAATTTTCAGAATGCGCTCTCTCAACGTAAATTTCTAATTTCCTATGTTATTTATCCTATAAAAACTAATCTCAAAATACGATATGGGATAAGTGTAGTGATAATAAGTAAGAAAAGCAATAATTCACGCAAAGTAGACTAATGATGAAGGCAAGAACAGACACTTAAGATCTAAATTGGAGAGGCAGATACAAAAATAAAGATACAAAATGTAGCCTATGTGTGGCCATGAAGAAGAAACATTGGAACACTTTATATCACACTGCGAGATGTAGGCTACAAGGAAACAAGAAATAACTCCACACTATTGCATCAACCATATATTGAAAATAAACGTGAAATAATAGCGGACATTCTTTGTTTCAAGAATTGTGATAAAAAAGAAATAGAAAGCAGAAAAAAATCTTATCCAAGAACTGTGGAAAATAAGCAAAAATAATAAAACAAGACATCAAGTGACAAACGACAATACCATATAAAGAAAAGAATAGAGGAGCCGTTGCAAAGGCTTATTCTCAAAGTACAAGTACAAATTTGCTCATTTCCCTTTTTACCCTTATCTATATACTAGGCACTAGAATTTTAGCTTGCTCTCTCAATATTTCAGTTCTACATTGTACATCAGCATATTTTATAGTAAACGTCCTGAATATTTAGCTTTTCCTAATGCAGCTACAGAACAGACACCACAAAAAGGCAAATCACCATCTGCAACTTCTTATTCCAAATAAGAGATAATAAATGTAATGGGCCACCAGTAGCCCAAGCACACAAGTAGCTTATTGAAAGATAAAGCAAAGGGGACGAATCGTCACACCCCCACCCCCATTTCAATAAGGACCCAGCGACCTAGGTTAGAGTAGACATTATTAACGGATTATTGTGACTCCTAAGATTACTTCTTTGAATATGATCACTGCCTCAGTAGCATTGCTTAATAGATCTGATGATTTTCTTTTCAGCATTACTGCATTCTGCCAATAAGAAGGTAAAATTCATCCTTCATCATCATTGGTGAGGTAGATCCAATGCGGGTCAAAATTGAGTACACAAAGAAGGTAAAGTACGGTTTACAGCGTCACATTTTGAGAAGTATTATCTCTCATCTTCAGGCTGGAGTGTTTGAAATGGTGCTGGTAACCCTGCTTCTAAAGTACCCATTCCTATAAACCTGCTTACCATAAGACAAGTCGTAACCGTGTGTTTGCTTCCCAACAACCCATCCCTATAACCCCTCTTATCCTAAGACAAGTCATAACCCTGTGTTTGCTTCCCAACAACCCATCCCTATAACCCCTCTTACCCTAAGACAAGTCAAAACCCTGTGTTTCCTTCTCATGCACCCATCCCTATAACCCCACTTGGAGTCTGTATATCAGCGGTTAGTTCCTCCAGCGAGCATAAAATATGGACATCAACTAACCTAAACTTCCCCCCCTAACCTAACCTACAAGAAGTGTCCTTACCTACTTAACTAAAGGGGTTGGTAAGGGACCCCTGCGACCCCCTTACACTGCCGTATTCTTAGTTAGCCGTCGTCATACATACAGATGGCCGCTATCATACATACAACCCCCTCCTCCCGGCTTATCCTAAGGCAAGTCATACCTGAGTGTTTGGCGAGCAAATATTTAGTTACAACTTTGTGATATTCTTGTGTGGACACATGACACTCTCTGACATGTACAAGGTTATGTGTATATGAGCTGTCTTACTATGTAAACTAGTATACAATACAGTACAAGTGTGGCGGAAATTCTGTTAATAATTAAATAATTAACACCTTTTTGGGGCCAAAGGTTAAAATGATCGTAAGCGGGACAAGATCTTGGGGACTGAGATTCAAGTATAAATCAACGAATTTAAGTCTACAATCTTTATATATAACATAAATTACGGTAATTTTGTATATTATTCCATGGTGTGATTTCGCACAAGAAATATATGATTTCCTATAGCAAATAACGTGATTTAACCGATTTTGATGATCATTTCAATCGCAAACAAACAGATCAACCAATTCAGTTAGTTATAAGTTGACGAATTGGTTGATGTTATTACGGATGAAATGAATGAGAAAACCAGTTAAATCACGATATCTACTATAGGAAATCATATATTTCCTGTGCGAAATCACACAATGAAATACAATACAAATGAACCATATAAATATTAACACTGTTGACATATATACTGAGTTAAAATATTTAAACAACAGATGTAGGGGACGATAACATTAGCAACGTTACCAATGGTTGACAGAACTACCAACGTTGACGAATGGTACACAGTGTTACCAACGACACGATGACATTTCTAGAGATAGAAATGCTAAATATTTCCATACGTAAACTAAATAATTTTTCCATATAACTATTAAACAATAAATCGAAAGTACCAAAAGGCCACAGAACCTAACAAACCCACCTAACCTTGCCTAGAAGTACCCCGGTCACCAAACTCATATAATAAGCATTGGGGAATGACTTACTTTGTTTCACAGTACTACCAACGGTGACGAATGGAACACAGAACTACCAACGACACGATGACATTACTAGTGGCAGAAATGATAAATATTTCCATTCGAATATTAAATAATTTTTCCATATAACTGTTACACAATATATAAATAGTACAGAAAGACCACAGAACCTAACAAACCCACCTAACCTTGCCTAGAAGTACCCCGGTCACAAAACACGTATAATGGCTATTGAGGAATGACTTACTTTTATGAAGAAAACGTTGAAGTATTCGGTAACCTGGGAACAGAAACTTCTCCAATCGACACTAGTTTTCGAAGATATGTCGATACCATCCATAAGGGTCTCATGGTCCGAATGTTTATGCAAAAAGTGGATGGCACATAATATTATCTTCCATGGGGGTAGACGACTATTGTCCAAAAAAATACCTTTAAAGGCAGTAAAGGTATAACCACAACGGCGTTTCTTCTTAGTTTTACGAATGATGGATTCAGAATAGCAATAAAACACGTGAATGTCTTGCCTATAAGATAAAACAGAACGACTCTATAACATGCTCCATCGCAATATACGAAAAAAGAAACCGCACTTGTAATGAACACCTCACCAGGTCAAAGGTTACAACGGGAAAGGCATTGGAACAAAGGCTATGAAAAGACCGCTAATAGGGATAAAGGAAGTGGGGGGGGGGTAGGGAGATATCTGCATAGGCCTAAGGTGGTGATTGGTTAAGGGAAAAACAAAGAACTCTAGCGGGTAAACATGAATGAACTAAATACGGAAACTAGACCAGAGAAAGGATTTATAAGACACAGAGGAGAGAAAAAGAAATAACCAACAAAAATAAATAAAAACAATATAGGAAGGTAACATGGAATGAACGGTAAATAATATTGAATGGGAATATAAAATGAGATGATCATACCGAGAATTAACTGGATAAAAAAACTAGTCCAGAGTAAGTATTTATGTGTAACCAGGAAGAGAGAAAGAAATAACCAAACAAATAAACCCAATATAGGAAGGTAAAATGGAATGAATGATAAATAATATTGAATGGGATTAAAAAATGAGAAAATAACACGGTAATAAAAAGAGTAATTGGGGAGAGGAAACTCCTGCGCAAGGGGGGGGGGGATATATGCACAGGTCGGAAACTGATGAAACGAACGTACGTACAAATGGGAAAGGAAATAACCAAACAAATAAACCCAATATAGGAAGGTAAAATGGAATGTATGATAAATAATATTGAATGGGAATATAAAATGAGAAAATAATATGGTAATAAAAAGAGTTATTTGGGAGAGAAACTCCTGTGCAGGGGGGTTATATATGCGCAGGTCGGAAACTGGTGCGAACGAACGAACCTACAAATGGGTGCTAATGTTAGCAAGGAATGCTAACATTTGATCTACATCAGGTATGGAATGCTAACATTTAAACTACATCAGGCGTTGGCAGCACTGGTTACTGTATTACTACAAGAAATAACCTTTGAAACGGCTCCTCCCAAATATATCCAGGTATACTGATTTGTATTTTCCTACGGTTATAATAAATACAAGAAGGAAATGTATAGAGAAGAAAAGGACTGATTTACGGTTATATATCGGTTCCCCAGTATGTTTTCCCCACCCAAAACCCCGAGTTCCCACTGGGGGTCCCCCATTATCGGAGGATATAGATGTATATATATTTCTGAAACTATTCATTTGCGACGGGAACGAGTGTTATTTTCGAAGGGAGCGTAATTTTTCCTATAAGAAAAAGTAGTTGGAATCCTAGGTTACATTGCCATGGAATAAACTACAATGAAACCTAAATGACTTTTATAAAGTATTACAAATATCTAAATTACTCTTACCTATAATTTCCCATCTAAATAAAGCACTGTACTAATGGACTTTGCTTTTAACACTGTTACTTGTTACCGAAGATTAGTGGTTTGTTTACATTTATCCCGGTATCCAATAGCCTACCGGGAAGAAAAGTAAAAGTTGTTCCAGTTTTTACATTTATTTTTCGTTTTTTAAATACATATGTATGCTTTATTTGAGTTTCTGTACTTGTTTGAATGTTTAAATATAAATTTATAGTTCTATTTTAATTTAGTTTATGTCTTTCTATGTGAAAATACAATACGGAATATGAAATATTGATACATATGTTTGCATTATTTAGGCCAACCGAACAAAGGCCATTTTGTGTATTGTAATGCAGTTTCCAGTATATTATCATAAATTTATTCATCATATGATAAAATTATTTATTTCCATACTATAGATATTTTATTTAATTACAGTAATTACTTTATTATAATATTTTATTAAATATATGCTACGTTATATTATACACATGTAAAAGACATTACATTTTTTTCATTTCTGACTGGCATAATTTCATGGCGTAGCTTATTGTTCGATCTGCATACATATGGTAAAACAATATAAAATTAACCTAATCATTATTATTTTGATTAAATGTGCATTATATATTATGTATAAATGACCAATCGAATATTAAAATGCATTGTACAAGCCATGTATAAGGATGTAGTTATTTTAGTACAATAGGAAACGTTTATGTTGATACGTATATACATAATCATATAAAAACACATTAATGTATTTGCTTTCCTTCATTCATTAATATATGTCGAAGATATTTAAAACAGATTCCATAAGTCAGCATATTGCTGTGTTCATTCTTGTCCAAAAGCAAAACGAATTATTATATTTACTAGGCAAAGCGTCTCGAGACAATATTGCTTCACCAAAATTTCTTCATCTGGCTGTATTTCATATAAACCAGACGATCCCTACAAAGTAAAAGTTCTGATGTTAAGATAAAGTAGGAAATAATATGCAAGGGAAAAGTATTAAGATAGAAGAGAATGGAGAAGCCTTTATACGAAACAGCGACACCCACTTAGGGTAAAGGCTGTAGACAAAGAATTAGACATAAGTTCAGCTAGATTCTTATACTGTACTGATTTTATTATCATTATTGATCTGTCTTATCTGTAGTAGAATCTATGAACCTTCTTTTCTCTTCTAAATCATCTCGTTTACTTCACTATCAAGGTTCATATTCAGTTCTTAATTAGGTCAAATATCGGCTGTTTTCCTTTAATGTTTCAAAGTTAAGTGTTGCTATTCTTCTTTTCTTTATCAGTTTCCATGTTTCACAACTCAAC
>NW_027171567.1:22500-27500 GCF_036898095.1 Palaemon carinicauda
CTCCGTCCCAGCTACCCCAATGAAATGCTGGCCAGTTATTTTACGTTAATGTAGTTAGACAAAATCCAAAATGGGAGCATTGATGTAAAGTAGTTTAAAAGTTTAAAGATAAGGATCTTTACCTTCGAAGCAAATATATTAATGCAAAGTACCTCGCTGTTACCACCTATAGACTTACTTAGGTTTTCTCTTTAAATATTGGGTATTTTGTCCCGTGATCAACTATTCATTTCACACATTAAAATAAATGAGGGAGCAAAAATACTAAGGAGGTTTGATTAACCTAATATTGATTTATTCACAAATTTACATTAAAACAAAACGGACATCTTAACAAAGACAAAATGGAATCATAAAAATGCAATTCAAAATGATGAAAATTAGTTAGTTAGACACGTGGTCTGCAACAATCAAAATCAAAATGGGGTCTGGCACGTGGCCCACGTGACCCAGAGACTATGTTAGTCTCAAAAGGCAAAAAATTGTATAGAAAAAATATATACACACAATCACCGCACACAGTCCGAATAGTGTAATTAGCCAGGTTCCCTATCAAGTTAAAATTAGTCTAAGCTAATAAAAAATGGGGGAAAACTAAATGGCCATTGATGTAGTACCTGCACTCCTTTAAGGGTTAGTCCTATGCCCGTGGTGGCTGTTGACCTGATTGTCGCACTAATCTCTTGCCTGGCTCACCCCAAGAATTCTCACTGTAGCTGTAACTAGGTACATCAGGGTCCTCTTCTTCTCAATCTCTCCGACCGGCAGCAACCTATTGTGAGTCGAGTTTTGGGAGAGAGAGTGCGGGGGGGGGGGGGGGGTGAGCCAGAAGTGCTCGGGTTCAATGACCAGGCAGGTCAGCAGGCTAGGGCAGCTTCTCGTAGAATGGGCCGACTCTACGGTCGAGGAGATCACCTGGCTTCACCTTTCCAGACAGGTGAGGAGCTTGATGCGCACGGTAATCCATTGAGCGTGCCAAATCGGGACTTAAGGACAGGGCAATATATTGTTGAAAGGAGTGCAGAGGAGGCAGGATTTTGTACTAAATACTCAGATAAATCTTGCTGCTCTGAGGGAGGTTATATATACAACAATCCTACCTATTCTGGCTTGCTAAAAATTAATATTTAAAATGATTAATTAGCAATGGACTGGTGCGATGGGCATACATCTTAAAATTAACAAACCTTAATTGGTATTGAGAAATATAAGATGGATTAATTCAGCAGTATTGAAATTTATATAAAAAATTCAGTTTAGAAATTTAATCTCGACCCATGTAGTTTAAGGAAAGAACCAACATACGCCGTGGTTACACTAAGGCCCTCTAACGTGCGTATCTACGCTGTGACGTCACGAGCATGGCGTGCGCCACTGTCAACAAGTTTAGATTAGTCTTCCCTAAGTTTCGTTAAAGAAAATTGAATGTAGGAGAGAATGTTTAAGGGGTAGCTATAGTATTAGTAGAAGAGAGCTAAAAATACGATTAAAAGAAGAAGAGTGAAGAAAATTCTTCACATATATATATCATCAGATTTTACTAGTACACCTGCGTTTGTTTATGGTCTTTCTATGCCAGTCCACATTCGTAAACTTGCTTAGTTAGTCAATCCATCGTCTTCCCTTCCTTCCCTTGCTTATTTTGTAGGGGAAATAAGATTAAAGAAATTCTTATTATTCCCATACTCATTATTCCAATACAGTGTTTATCTATTTTATAGAAAACGTAATCGCTTAGATCCGGAAACTATTGTAACTTTTCATCTATTATCCAACTGATCTGAAATACTTCACTTTAATTTACTTTACTTTAAGGGCTGCTTTTCTGCCCATTTACAACTGGGCAACCCTACTCTCTACAGGACATCCACTGTCATTTCTACATTTCACACTGAATATTGCTAATTTATTGTCAAATCCACACTATCGAAGCACTTAGAACAAGAAAGGCTTCAGTTTCCTCTTGAAAGCCTTAATAACATCTTCTGTCTTTCGAATTTTTAGTGGGAGAATATTGTTTAGTCAGGGGGATGCATATTTAAAGTTTATAAAACGTACAATAGATATATATTTATGTTCAAATAGTTTGAAACTATCTGTAATTATTCTCGTGTCAACACGATTTGTTGGCTGCACAATATGTAGCAATTCTCTTAGATATTGTGGACGCCCGGTTCTGATAACTTGATGGGTTATTATACATGTTTTAAACTCAATTCTCGCTTTATTAGGCAACCAGTGCACAGTAATTAGTATAGCAGTGGCCCTTTCTCGGGATGGGACACCTTTTATCAGTTTTGTTCATCTGTTTATTATGTTTTCCATTTCTTAAGTTTTACATTAGGTAGATTGTAGTAGATGGAGTTACAGTAGTAAATCCGGTTAATAACACAGTTTATCACAAGTTCCTTTACAGAATGTTCATACAGGTACAATGTTTCTATGATGATAACCAGCAGTTTTTACTACATTATTTATTTGGGCATTGCAGTCAGGAGATACGCCTAGGTCACGAATTTTACTAGATATGGGCACTGAGTTGTTATTCATGCTCATTTGAATATCACCCAAGCATCTCAGTGTTTCTCTTTCCCACCACCATGAACTCAGTTTTGTTCTCATTTAATTTTATTTGTTTGATTGTCATCCATTCCCTAACACTATCATGAATTCGGCTTAGAGTTTCAGTAGTGTCATCTATATCATTTATGGAGTAGTAAGAGTGTGTATCATCTGCAAATAGTTTGAACTTCACTCTATGCCATTGCAGTATTTTCGACAGGCCAATTGTATAGATACAGAATAAGATTGGGCCCAGAACACTCCCCTGAGTTACCCCCTGTTTAAAGGTTCATATGACGAATAAGGGTTTCCAATTTACACACAGTAATTTCTGCCAATCAAGTAGTCTTTTAGGTATTCGAAAGCTTGATCTTCAATAACAATGGACCATAGACCATTTAGTAGCAGTTCATGCACAACTGTATCAAAAGCAGCACTAAGATCGAGTAATATTTAAATACGTTTATTTTCGTCAATAATTTTCAGCATATCACTGACAACAGAACAGATGTCTGTCTCTGTAGAGTAAGATTTTCTGTAAACAGACTGGATATCTGGTAAAGCTTCTATTTCTTCTAAACGACTAATTACTTCTTCAAGAATTACATATTCTAGCACTATTGAAACAAAGGATAGATTCGAAATAGGTCTATACGAGCTTAATTCCTGATAATCCAGAGCACTTTTCAGATAATTATCACTACTTGCTAAGCTACAGCCCTAGCTGGAAAAGCAGGATGCTATAAGCCCAGAGGCTCCAACAGGGAAAATAGCTGTTAGAAAAAGGATCAAGGAAAAATGAAATATTACAAGAATAGTAACAACATTAAAATATAGATATAAATTACAAAACTAACAAAACAAGAGGGGGTGAAATAAGATGGAATAGTGTTCCCGAGTGTTTCCTCAAGCAAGAGAACTCTAACCCAAGATAGTGGAAGGCCATGGTACAGAGGCTATGGCGCTACCCAAGACTAGAGAATAATGGTTTGCATTTGGATTGTCCTCCTCCTAGAAGAGCTGCTTACCATAGTGGTTTGATTTTGGAGTGTCCTTCTCTTTGAAGAACTATGCTTACCATAGCCAAAGAGTCTCCTCAGGTATAACTATAACCATTTACTCATATTTGGGAAACTTGCACTCATCGATGCTTGTATTTGCTATTCTCGTAATTATATCAGCTAGACTAGAAAAGTTTCTTTCTCCAGTTACTTCAGATATTGACATAGGATCGATGGCACAGTTTGTTTTCTCTGCTCTCTTGATAATCCTGGCGATATCGTCTTGTGTTATATTTTTGAATCTCGTTAATTCTATCTGTGTATCTGGTGTAGCATTAATCCGATGTTGAATATTTCCAAATGATCTAGTTATATTTCCTATTTTGTTCTTAAAGAATTCTAGAATATTCCCAGCTTAAACGCATGTTTATATTGAAGCTATTTATCAAGTTAGGAACAAACTATATATATATATATATATATATATATATATATATATATATATATATATATATATATATATATATATATATATATACATATGTATATTTATATATATACATATATATATTTATATATATATATATGATATATATGTAATATACATATATATATACATATATATATATAACACAACTTGGCCAGGGTATCAGCCACCCGATGAAGTATTACAGCTAGAGAGTTATGGGGTTCTTTTACTGGCCAGACAGTGCTGCTTGGGTGCTTCTCTCTGGTTACGGTTCATTTTCCTTTTGATTACATATACACCGAATAGTTTGGCATATTCTTTATATATACTCCTCTGGCCTCATACGCCTGACAACACTGAGATTACTAAACAAATTTTCTTCTTACAAAGTGTCAACTATTGCACTTTAATTATTCAGTGGCTGCTTTCCTCTTGGTGAGGATAGAAGCGAGACTTTAGCTATTGTAAGCAGCTCCTCTAGGAGAAGGACACTCCAAAATCTAACCATTGTTGTCTAGTCTTGGGTAGAGCCATAGCCTCTGTACTATGATCTTCCATTGTGTTGGGTTAGAGTTCTCTTGCTTGAGGGCACACTCGGGCACACTATGCTATCTTATCTTTCTTCCTCTTTCATAGTTTATATAAGAAATAATTATTTCAATGTTGTTACGGATCTTAAAATATTCTATTTTTCCTTGTTTCCTTTCCTGGCTGGGCTATTTTCCTTGTTGGAGACCCAGGGTTTATAGCATCCTGCTTTTCCTACTAGGATTGTAGCTTAGCTAATAATAATAATAATAATAATAATAATAATAATAATAATAATAATAATAATAATAATAATAACTGTCTAAAACCTCCTTATCTAGGTGCATTTATGTCTGTTTTTATTGTTTCTACTCTGTAAATGACTGCAAGTTGGGAAATTATGATTAAAAACTGCAGAAGCTGAGATGGTAGAAGAGGAA
>NW_027171567.1:35000-42500 GCF_036898095.1 Palaemon carinicauda
ACCAAACCACCAAACTAAAACAAAACCAAAACCAAACCACCAAACAAAAACCAAAACCAAACCAGACCAAACCACTAAACTAAAACCAAACCAAACCCAAACCCAAACTAAAACCAAACCAAACCACCAAACTAAAACCAAACCCCTAAACTAAAACCAAAACACTAAACTAAAACCAAGCCAAACCCAAACCCTATCAAAACCAAACCAAACTGCCAAACTAAAACAAAACCAAAACCAAACCACCAAACTAAAACCAAAATCAAACCACTAAACTAAAACCAAGCCAAACCCCAACCCAATCAAAACCAAACCAAACCACTAAACTAAAACAAAACCAAAACCAAACTAAAACCAAAACCAAACCACCAAACTAAAACCAAGCCAAACCCAAACCCAATCAAAACCATTCCAAACCACCAAAATAAAACCAAAACCAAACCACTAAACTAAAACCAAGCCAAACCCAAACCCAAACCCAAACCAAACCAAACCGAAACCAAACCTAAAACACACCAATGCTAAGATTGATAGATACCATATTAGGGTTAATTTACCATTCTCTGTCACCTTTTGCAGAAATGAATCCTTCAGTTCAGATATAAGTTTGCTGTAGATTTTGTAACTGATTTTTGTTCAAAGGAATAGTCTGGCAGTTCAGCGTTTGATTCGATTAAAAGAAAATATATAGATTCGAAGGTATTTTAAATTGGTTGTAAGTCTATTTTAGATTTTTGTCTTATTATTTCAATGTTCTTCAATAATTACTACATTCAGTTCAGGAGAGGTAAAAACATAAGTTATAGCTATTGCTGTTCATCTTTAAACAATGAATGTGTATCTTGCTCCCCTTCTCGGCGCAATAGGTTTCATGGCTCTGGGTTAATTGGATAATAATAATAATAATAATAATAATAATAATAATAATAATAATAATAATAATAATAATAATAATAATAATAATAATAATAATAATAATAATAATGACGAGAAAACTCAAAATGGAACTGAAGAAAGGATTTGTAAAATGTTTCACATGGAGTGTAGCATTATACAGTTCTGAAAACCTGGACTATAAAAGCAACAGACAAGAAGCCTCTGCCAAGGATTCGAAATGTGGATATGGAGGAGGAGGAGGGTGTTGAAAATAAGTTGGAGAGACCACAAGACCCGAAGGGAGGGAGGGAGGGAAGCAGAAGGTACCAAGATCTAAAAGAGGTGACCATGAATAGAGAGAATTACGGAGGAACCCTAATCCATGAAAGGACCTCATGCCTTAGGCCAGAACAATATAGGATGATAGTAACAGGACGCACTAGGTAGTAATATAGCTCACCTTAACAGTATAGGAAGCAACTGAGTTTCAACTGGCTTGCTAGAACAAACTGTGAGTGGAGCTAAATATGGCATTTTAATTAACAGGGTTAAGACATGAAGTGGTATGAAGTGGTGCCAATGTGAACACTTGTTTTATTCATGAGTTTCCAACCGCTTTTATTCCCTTTGTCAGCAAATAGATTTTGCTTCGTTCTGTCTGCAAATCTAAGTTCGCCTAACAAGGCATGAATGACACGTGCTTAATGGCCAGTTCAGCCCTGTCACTTTTTCTGATTTCATTTCCCAGGATTCTCTGACACCATCTACTTTACTCCCGACTTCTGTCACATTCGCCTGGGTCAGTGGAAATACTACTGATACAGTTTTGTCATTCCTTGTCTGTTATTTTATGTATTTCTGTATAATATTCGTTTGTTTGTTGACACATTTATTACCTCCGCCAACGAAGTTGGAAGGTTATGTTTTACCCCTTTTTTGTGTGTGGGTTTGTTTGTGAACAGCTTCCTGGTCATAATTTTAATCGTAGGATAATGAAACTTGCACGGATTAACTTTTGTGTAAAAAGCTGGAAATTATTACATTTTGGAAGGTCAAGGTCAAAGGTCAAGCAAAACGTCAAATTCACGTAATCGGCCATAGGTTTGGACATCGTTGTCACAGAGACTTCAAACTTGGTTCATATTTGATTGTATGAAAATCCACACTAAATAATGCATATTAAAGTCAAAGGTCAAGGTCAAGCAAAAGGTCGAGAAATAAGTGTTACATTGTAAGTATTAATATTCAAAACAGTTATCTGTTTAATACACTTCTTAGCATCATTCAACTATCTCTTGTTTGACCCATATTCTGAAAATGGTGTTATAAGTATTGGGTTATACAAATAATTTTTGGGTTGTTTTTTATGTCTGTGTGTGTGTGTGTGTTCGTGCATGCGTGCCTGTATCAGTGGCATCAATGTGTTTATTATTATTATTATTACATGTTAAGCTATAACCCTAGTTGGAAAAGCACGATGCTATAAACCCAGGTGCTCCAGCAAGTAAGATAGCCCAGTGAGGAAAGGAAACAAGGAAAAAATTATTATCTTAAGAAGAGTAACAACATCAAAATAAATATCTCTAATATAAACTATAAAAACTTTAACAAACTAAGAGGAAGAGAAACTAGATAGAATAGTGTTCCCGAGTGTACCCTCAAGCAAGAAAACTTGATATTATTAGAACAGTAAAGTGTCATTATTTCAAATAGGTCAATGAAGGCCAACAACACTGATCTTTCGAATGACATGAAATATTCTCTCTCTCTCTCTCTCTCTCTCTCTCTCTCTCTCTCTCTCTCTCTCTCTCTCTCTCTCTCTCTCTCTCTCTCACCATTTCCCGTTTATCATCATCCTTCTCCCAGACCTCTCTCCATTCCTTCTTTCCCCTTCGGTCCCATTCATAAAAAAAAAGAAAAAAGAAAATATGAATTTAGTTTTTGATTTGACTTTGTCCTCAAATTATTGTTCGAGCCATTTTTTTTTCTCATTATTTGTAACGTTTTGGTTTTGAATTAATAATAATGATAATAATAATAGTAATAATGATAATAATAATGATAATAATAATTGAAATGATAATATTAATAATAATAATAATGATAGCAATAATGTGTGATGGAGTTTATTTGTTTTGTTTGCTAAAAAAAAGTTTTTTTTTTCATCTTATACATCAGTTATCCTTGCATGGAGTACTGTAAGCATCAATAGATCTGTGCACTTTTTATACTTCTCTCTCTCTCTCTCTCTCTCTCTCTCTCTCTCCTCTCTCTCTCTCTCTCTCTCTCTCTCTCAGCGTTGTATTGCAATTGTTAGACTTTGCCAGAGTTGCATCTTAGCACCTATTTCCATCTTCTATTCCCCCCTCCACTTGGGATCTGTTGTTCAGTTTGTCTGAATGTTGTTGTTGTTGCATTGCAAGTGAAGGACTTTCCCCTGTTGCACGTGAGCGCTGATTGGCCTCCTAGGTCCCAGTGCTTTGTGCCTCTTTAGTTTAAATTCATAGATGTCTTTCGACCCTGTTGACTTCTCACCTATGTTCTGTGAATTTTAACTGAAGACACGGCTTACTTCATCAGAGGAGAGAGAGAGAGAGAGAGAGGAGAGAAGAGAGAGAGAGAGAGAGAGAGAGAGAGAGAGAGAGGGGGCTTAGGTTTTCCATTAAACAATATTTTAGGGTTTTTACAGAGGTATTTATGTTATTGTGGTTTGGGCTTTAATATAATTTTTAATAAGGTTTGATAAAATTTCATTAAACACACACTCACGTGTATATATATATATATATATATATATATATATATATATATATATATATATATATAATACATATATATATATTTATATACATATATATATTTATATATATATTTATATATATATATATATATATATATATATATATATATATATATATATATATATATATATATTAATTACTGATATCAGGGTATATATCAGTATAATACTTTAGGTAACAGTATAACAATCTGGTATAATTTATATATTTACTAGTATTTATTCAAACGTTTTTGATTAGCTATTCAGTCTTTTCATACGGTATATATATAATATATATATATATATATATATATATATATATATATATATATATATATATATATATATTTATATACATATATATATATATATATATATATATATATATATATATATATATGTGTGTATATTTATATATATAAATATATATGTATATATATATATATATATATACATATATTATATACACACGCATATATATATATATATATATATATATATATATATATACATATGTATATATATTTATATATATATGTATAAATATATATATATATATATATATATATATACATATATTATATACACACGCATATATATATATATATATATATATATATATATACATATGTATATATATTTATATATATGTATAAATATATATATATATATATATATATATATGTATTTATATATATGTATTCATATTATATATATATATATATATATATATATATATATATATATATATATATATATATATATATATATATATATATATATATTCTTTTTGAGGGAAGATCCCTTAATGTTGTGAATAAGTTTGTGTATCATCATGACCAGCAAAACTGTACTATAAAACATATTAATTCTGTTACATCCTTTAAATTCGTTGGCTCAAAAATACTGAAGTTATTACATAGATTGATTACAGTCAGTAACTGACTGTATCCAAAATACAGAATCTGTCTTTGGAAGAACCAACCACCTTGTTTGCTTGTTTGCTAAGGTCTTCAGTTCTTCAATTCTCTGTTTTATTATGAATTTAAATTTTGCTTTTATCCAATTTCAAATTTGGCTTATTAATTTACATAAATTTAGTATTAATTTATGTCAAATAGATTAATGAATATATCACTGGCCATGATATAATTTCGTTTTAAAAACATCATCTGAAGTCAAAATTGACTGGAAGACTCCAGCCAATAGGAGGACAGCTTCTAATTTTAAGCCAATGAGAGAGTGGTTTACAAAGGGGTTCTGTTGGAGGCCTCTGATTGGCTGATGGAATATACAATGGTTTTCAGAGTATTTCCCTACGAGCCCTGGAGGTGTGAAGGTCAGTGGAGTGTTGGGTCCTGAAATTGGTTTTTAGATTTATATATACATTATGATTTTAATTTTTCATGCGTATTTGATTTGTATATTACTGCTGTATTTTTTATTTATTATCTATTCGAGTTACATAATAACGATGTATTATGATGTAATTGGGTTACATTGATGTAATTCAAATTAATACTGATGGCATTCATTTTCACGGCTTAATCTATTGATATAATCAAGTCATTATTGAACAGTTCTTATATTATTCTCTAAGTAATTAGTTAAGTAAATGTATTGATTAAATCATAAATGATGTAATTAAGTAATTATTAATTTGTAGGTGTAATTGTTATTCATTATATAGTTATTCATTTAGAGGAGGTTTTGAACATTTAGGCCTATTTGTGGTTTGAGGTTATCAGTTATTTGAAAATCTCGAAATCTCTGTATTTTCATTACCATTTCGCATTTTATATCCTTCATTAAAACATTAATTTTCTTTGGAGAAATCACTGTTCGTTAACCAGTATTTGAGTTGTTCTTACAACAATCTCGATTTGTTCTTCTAAAACGTCTTGTCTTCATTCAGAAAAAGACATTGTTAACCTGTTAAATTTCGCGGTGCCTAAAAGGGATTTTGCAATATTTTTTAAACGTGCAAGAAGTTTTACCCCTGGAGTCGGGGTTAAATCCCCTAGAATTTGATGTTAAATCCCCTCAGGATTCATTGTTAAATCCCCTCAGGATTCATTGTTAAATCCCCTCAGGATTCATTGTTAAATCCCCCAGAATTCATGGTTAAATCTCCCTGGAATTCGTGGTTAAATCCCCAAGGACCCGTGGATAAATCTCACGAATTCGGACTCAAATCTCCCTACGGGCCAACCAAGGGAAAGGCCCGTGCCAACAACAAGTGTTGGCTTTAATACCCCAACAACAACAACAACTCAAATCTCCAAAGGATTCTTGGTAAAATCACCCAAATTTCATGATTCAATCCCCCAGATTTCGTGGTTAAATTCCTGTGGATTTGGTGTTAAATCTCCAAAT
This sequence comes from Palaemon carinicauda, assembly GCF_036898095.1. NCBI lineage: Eukaryota > Metazoa > Arthropoda > Malacostraca > Decapoda > Palaemonidae > Palaemon > Palaemon carinicauda. Next base: position 41,035 of record NW_027171567.1, read on the forward strand.
TTCATGATTAAACCCCCAAGGGTTCGGTATTAAAATCTTAAAATTCGTGGTTAAATGCCATAAGCATTTGGATTTAAATCCCTAGGATTCATGGTTAAATTCCCCATAGGATTAAGGAATAAATCCCAAAGGATTAAATAATAAATCCCACAGGATATTGTGGTAAATCCCAAAGATTTTAGGATAAATTCCCAGGATTTGGGGGGTAAACACCCACATGATTTGTAGTTAAATCTCTAGGCTTCATTGTTAAATACCCCAAGATTCGTGGTTAATGCCCCAAGCATTCGTATTTAAATCCCCAGGATTCGTGGTTAAATCACCCACAGGATTATGGGATAAATCCGACATGATTTTGGGGAAAATAACCCCACAGATTTCGGTGATAAATCCTCCAGCATTGTGTGGTAAATCGCCAGGGTTTTGTGGTAAATCCCTCAAGGAAACATTGAACTTGAGGTCAACAATGTTCTTGTATTCGCGAAATCTGTTGGTTCAAATCGAGTTCTAAAGTTAGCGACCAACAGGTGGACTATAATTAAGCATTCTCCTTCATGAGGCTCAATACTACACAGTATTCTAGAAGTTTTATTCCAGCTGTGACCAATTTGTGGAATGATCTTCCTAATCGGGTGGTTGAATCAGTAGATCATCAAAAGTTAAAAGTTGGAGCAAATGTTGTTGACCAGGCTGACATGAGTCTTTTTATAGTTTATATAGGACATATCTGTTTTGACGTTGTTACTGTTTTAGAATGATTTATTGTTAACTTGTTCTCATCATTTATTTATTTCCTTGTTTCCTTTTCTCGCTGGGCTATTGTTTCTCTGTTTGAGCCCTTGGGCTTATAGCATCTTGCTTTTCCAACTGGGGTTGTAGCTTGTCTAGTAATAATAATAATAATAATAATAATAATAATGATAATAATAATAATAATAATAATAATAATAATAATAATAATAATAATAATAATAATAATAACTACATCCAGTTGAAACTGGAAAAAATATATTTTAAAAATCCTGTTTTTTAATAAATAAAGTTAGTTAAACTTCAAATTTACGTTCATTTTAATTGGGTTGATTTTCAAAATAGCCCGATGAAAATGGGCTAAACAATTACACCTTAAATTTCCCATTTAATTTATTACCTCCGCCAACTATGTTGGGAGGAGTACCATGTTTTACCCCCTGTGTGTGTGTTTGTTTGTGAACAGTTTCCTGGTTATAATTTTAATCGTAGATTAATGAAACTTGTAGGGATCAACCTTTATGTCAAAAGCTGTAAATGATTAAATTTTAAAAGGTCAAGGTCAGGGTTAAGCAAAATGTCCAATTCACGTAATCAGCCATATGTTTGGACGTTGCCATAATTCAAACTTGGTTCATATCTGAGTGCATGAAAATCCACTCCAATTAATACATAAGGCGAAAGGTCAAGGTCTAGGTCGAGCAAAAGGTCAAGGA